>NW_028258580.1:160000-230000 GCF_982586985.1 Callionymus lyra
GGGAACCAGGGGCCTGGGGAACATTTTCAACACTTTGGGGCATTTTTAAACACTTTGCTCTTTTTTTCCCTCTCCCACCCACAATCCCTCCTCCTGCGGGGATGGAGAACCAGGGGCCTGGGTGACATCCTCATGCGGGGATGGGGTACCAGGAGGCCGGGGAACATTTTCAACACTTTGGGGCATTTTTAAACACTTTGCTCTTTTTCCCCCTCTCCCAACCAGGGGGCCTGGGGAGCCTCCTCCTGCGGGGATGGAGAACCAGGGCGCCTGGGGAGCCTCCTCCTGCGGGGATGGAGAACCAGGGGCCTGGGGAGCCTCCTCCTGCGGGGATGGAGAACCAAGGGGCCTGGGGAGCCTCCTCCTGCGGGCATGGAGAACATGGGGGCCTGGGGAGCCTCCTCCTGCGGGGATGGAGAACCAGGGGGCCTGGGGAGCCTCCTCCTGCGGGCATGGAGAACCAGGGGGCCTGGGGAGCCTCCTCCTGCGGGCATGGAGAACCAGGGGGCCTGGGGAGCCTCCTCCTGCGGGGATGGAGAACCAGGGGGCCTGGGGAGCCTCCTCCTGCGGTCATGGGGAACCAGGGGCCTGGGGAGCCTCCTCCTGCGGGCATGGAGAACCAGGGGGCCTGGGGAGCCTCCTCCTGCGGGGATGGGGAACCAGGGGGCCTGGGGAGCCTCCTCCTGCACCAGGGGGCCTGGGGAGCCTCCTCCTGCGGGGATGGGGAACCAGGGGGCCTGGGGAGCCTCCTCCTGCGGTGATGGGGAACCATGGGGCCTGGGGAGCCTCCTCCTGCGGGGATGGGGAACCAGGGGGCCTGGGGAGCCTCCTCCTGCGGGGATGGGGAACCAGGGGCCTGGGGAGCCTCCTCCTGCACCAGGGGGCCTGGGGAGCCTCCTCCTGCGGGGATGGGGAACCAGGGGGCCTGGGGAGCCTCCTCCTGCGGGGATGGGGAACCAGGGGCCTGGGGAACATTTTCAACACTTTGGGGCATTTCACAAGCGCTTCCCTCGCTTACGGCCACACCACCCTGAATGAGCCCGATCTCGTCTGATCTCGGAAGCCAAGCAGGGTCGGGCCCAGTTAGTACTTGGATGGGAGACCGCCTGGGAATACTGGGTGCTGTAAGCATTTTTTTTTGCCATTCTTTGTGGGTAGAAAAGTGAGAAAAGTGACCTAAAATAGAACCGGGACTAGGCGGCAGATCCCCCCACCAGGCGGCGGCATTTGGGGCATTATTTGTGGGTAAGAAAGTGAGAAAAGTGACCTAAAATAGAACCGGGACTAGGCGGCAGTTCCCCCCACCAGGCGGCGGCATTTGGGGCATTATTTGTGGGTCAGAAAGTGAGAAAAGTGACCTAAAATAGAACCGGGACTAGGCGGCAGTTCCCCCCACCAGGCGGCGGCATTTGGGGCATTATTTGTGGGTCAGAAAGTGAGAAAAGTGACCTAAAATAGAACCGGGACTAGGCGGCAGTTCCCCCCACCAGGCGGCGGCATTTGGGGCATTATTTGTGGGTCAGAAAGTGAGAAAAGTGACCTAAAATAGAACCGGGACTAGGCGGCAGTTCCCCCCACCAGGCGGCGGCATTTGGGGCATTATTTGTGGGTCAGAAAGTGAGAAAAGTGACCTAAAATAGAACCGGGACTAGGCGGCAGTTCCCCCCACCAGGCGGCGGCATTTGGGGCATTATTTGTGGGTCAGAAAGTGAGAAAAGTGACCTAAAATAGAACCGGGACTAGGCGGCAGTTCCCCCCACCAGGCGGCGGCATTTGGGGCATTATTTGTGGGTCAGAAAGTGAGAAAAGTGACCTAAAATAGAACCGGGACTAGGCGGCAGTTCCCCCCACCAGGCGGCGGCATTTGGGGCATTATTTGTGGGTCAGAAAGTGAGAAAAGTGACCTAAAATAGAACCGGGACTAGGCGGCAGTTCCCCCCACCAGGCGGCGGCATTTGGGGCATTATTTGTGGGTCAGAAAGTGAGAAAAGTGACCTAAAATAGAACCGGGACTAGGCGGCAGTTCCCCCCACCAGGCGGCGGCATTTGGGGCATTATTTGTGGGTCAGAAAGTGAGAAAAGTGACCTAAAATAGAACCGGGACTAGGCGGCAGTTCCCCCCACCAGGCGGCGGCATTTGGGGCATTATTTGTGGGTCAGAAAGTGAGAAAAGTGACCTAAAATAGAACCGGGACTAGGCGGCAGTTCCCCCCACCAGGCGGCGGCATTTGGGGCATTATTTGTGGGTCAGAAAGTGAGAAAAGTGACCTAAAATAGAACCGGGACTAGGCGGCAGTTCCCCCCACCAGGCGGCGGCATTTGGGGCATTATTTGTGGGTCAGAAAGTGAGAAAAGTGACCTAAAATAGAACCGGGACTAGGCGGCAGTTCCCCCCACCAGGCGGCGGCATTTGGGGCATTATTTGTGGGTCAGAAAGTGAGAAAAGTGACCTAAAATAGAACCGGGACTAGGCGGCAGTTCCCCCCACCAGGCGGCGGCATTTGGGGCATTATTTGTGGGTCAGAAAGTGAGAAAAGTGACCTAAAATAGAACCGGGACTAGGCGGCAGTTCCCCCCACCAGGCGGCGGCATTTGGGGCATTATTTGTGGGTCAGAAAGTGAGAAAAGTGACCTAAAATAGAACCGGGACTAGGCGGCAGTTCCCCCCACCAGGCGGCGGCATTTGGGGCATTATTTGTGGGTCAGAAAGTGAGAAAAGTGACCTAAAATAGAACCGGGACTAGGCGGCAGTTCCCCCACCAGGTGGCGGCATTTGGGGACCCGTAGTGTGGGCAGGAAACTCACCAAAGTGACTTAAAATAGAACCGGTGCAGGCGGCATGTTCCCCCACCAGATGGCGGCATTTGGGGACCCGTAGTGTGGGCAGAAAACTCACCAAAGTGACTTAAAATAGAACCGGTGCAGGCGGCATGTTCCCCCACCAGATGGCGGCATTTGGGGACCCGTAGTGTGGGTAGAAAACTCACCAAAGTGACTTAAAATAGAACCGGTGCAGGCGGCATGTTCCCCCACCAGATGGCGGCATTTGGGGACCCGTAGTGTGGGTAGAAAACTCACCAAAGTGACTTAAAATAGAACCGGTGCAGGCGGCATGTTCCCCCACCAGATGGCGGCATTTGGGGACCCGTAGTGTGGGCAGAAAACTCACCAAAGTGACTTAAAATAGAACCGGTGCAGGCGGCATGTTCCCCCACCAGATGGCGGCATTTGGGGAGCCGTAGTGTGGGCAGAAAACTCACCAAAGTGACTTAAAATAGAACCGGTGCAGGCGGCATGTTCCCCCACCAGATGGCGGCATTTGGGGACCCGTAGTGTGGGCAGAAAACTCACCAAAGTGACTTAAAATAGAACCGGTGCAGGCGGCATGTTCCCCCACCAGATGGCGGCATTTGGGGAGCCGTAGTGTGGGCAGAAAACTCACCAAAGTGACTTAAAATAGAACCGGTGCAGGCGGCATGTTCCCCCACCAGATGGCGGCATTTGGGGACCCGTAGTGTGGGCAGAAAACTCACCAAAGTGACTTAAAATAGAACCGGTGCAGGCGGCATGTTCCCCCACCAGATGGCGGCATTTGGGGACATGCAGTGTGGGTAGAAAACTCACCAAAGTGTCCTAAAATAGAACCGGGACCAGGGGGCCTCTTCCCCCACCAGGTGGCGGGCTTGGGGGGCTTGGTTTCCGGGTAGAAAACTCACCAAAGTGTCCTAAAATAGAACCGGGACCAGGGGGCATGCTCCCCCACCAGGCGGCGGGCTTGGGGGGCTTGGTTTGCGGGTAGAAAACTCACCAAAGTGACCTAAAATAGAACCGGGCTAGGCGGCATGTTCCCCCACCAGGCGGCGGGCTTGGGGGGCTTGGTTTGCGGGTAGAAAACTCACCAAAGTGTCCTAAAATAGAACCGGGACCAGGGGGCATGTTCCCCCACCAGGCGGCGGGCTTGGGGGGCTTGGTTTGCGGGTAGAAAACTCACCAAAGTGTCCTAAAATAGAACCGGGACCAGGGGGCATGTTCCCCCACCAGGCGGCGGGCTTGGGGGGCTTGGTTTGCGGGTAGAAAACTCACCAAAGTGTCCTAAAATAGAACCGGGACCAGGGGGCCTCTTCCCCCACCAGGCGGCGGGCTTGGGGGGCTTGGTTTGCGGGTAGAAAACTCACCAAAGTGACCTAAAATAGAACCGGGACCAGGGGGCCTCTTCCCCCACCAGGCGGCGGGCTTGGGGGGCTTGGTTTGCGGGTAGAAAACTCACCAAAGTGACCTAAAATAGAACCGGGCTAGGCGGCATGTTCCCCCACCAGGCGGCGGGCTTGGGGGGCTTGGTTTGCGGGTAGAAAACTCACCAAAGTGTCCTAAAATAGAACCGGGACCAGGGGGCATGTTCCCCCACCAGGCGGCGGGCTTGGGGGGCTTGGTTTGCGGGTAGAAAACTCACCAAAGTGTCCTAAAATAGAACCGGGACCAGGGGGCATCTTCCCCCACCAGGCGGCGGGCTTGGGGGGCTTGGTTTGCGGGTAGAAAACTCACCAAAGTGTCCTAAAATAGAACCGGGACCAGGGGGCCTCTTCCCCCACCAGGCGGCGGGCTTGGGGGGCTTGGTTTGCGGGTAGAAAACTCACCAAAGTATCGGCAAAATAGAACCAGGGAAGGGGGGGATGTCGGTCACAAGGTGCCCGAGTCAGAGAACCAGGAAAACGGACATAAATCCAGAAAACCTCGGTGTCTGACTGCTCCTCAAAAAGTGGTCTTTTTGATGTCACGAGCGCAACCACCTAGAGGTTAATGGGGAGGGATGGTGTGAGCGCAAACGGATTTTTCCTAAGTGTGACTGCTCCTCAAAAAGTGGTCTTTTTGATGTCACGAGCGCAACCACCTAGAGGTTAATGGGGAGGGATGGTGTGAGCGCAAACGGATTTTTCCTAAGTGTGACTGCTCCTCAAAAAGTGGTCTTTTTGATGTCACGAGCGCAACCACCTAGAGGTTAATAGGGAGCGAGTACAACAGGGGAGGGAGTGAATGGGCTCGGACTGTGGCCGAGCCTGGTGCCTCAAAATCGGACAAGGTTGGACTGGAAGCCCGCTGAGAACTCTGGTTCTTTTGCCAGACGAAACAAATTTTTTCCGAGTGTGACTGCTCTGCAAAAAGTGGTCTTTTTGATGTCACGAGCGCAACCACCTAGAGGTTAATGGGGAGGGAGTGGAAAAAACGACAAAGTGTTGAGCTCCGGACCGGGATGGCGGGCGACTCGAGCGGTCATGCCCGACTTTGAGACACTTTGTCGCGGTCATGCGAGCGACCTCCACTGCTCCCCGGAGGTGCCCCGGACCGGGTTGGCGGGTGACTCGAGCGGTCGTGCCCGACTTTGAGACACTTTGTCGCGGTCATGCGGGCGTCCTCCGCCGGTCCCCGGAGGTGCCCCGGACCGGGTTGGCGGGTGACTCGAGCGGTCATGCCCGACTTTGAGACACTTTGTCGCGGTCATGCGGGCGTCCTCCGCCGGTCCCTGGAGGTGCCCCGGACCGGGTTGGCGGGTGACTCGAACGGTCATGCCCGACTTTGAGACACTTTGTCGCGGTCATGCGGGCGTCCTCCGCCGGTCCCTGGAGGTGCCCCGGACCGGGTTGGCGGGTGACTCGAGCGGTCGTGCCCGACTTTGAGACACTTTGTCGCGGTCATGCGGGCATCCTCCGCCGGTCCCTGGAGGTGCCCCGGACCGGGTTGGCGGGTGACTCGAGCGGTCGTGCCCGACTTTGAGACACTTTGTCGCGGTCATGCGAGCGACCTCCGCCGGTCCCCGGAGGTGCCCCGGACCGGGTTGGCGGGTGACTCGAACGGTCGTGCCCGACTTTGAGACACTTTGTCGCGGTCATGCGGGCGTCCTCCGCCGGTCCCTGGAGGTGCCCCGGACCGGGTTGGCGGGTGACTCGAGCGGTCGTGCCCGACTTTGAGACACTTTGTCGCGGGCATGCGGGCGTCCTCCGCCGGTCCCTGGAGGTGCCCCGGACCGGGTTGGCGGGTGACTCGAGCGGTCATGCCCGACTTTGAGACACTTTGTCGCGGTCATGCGGGCGTCCTCCGCCGGTCCCTGGAGGTGCCCCGGACCGGGTTGGCGGGTGACTCGAGCGGTCGTGCCCGACTTTGAGACACTTTGTCGCGGTCATGCGGGCGTCCTCCGCCGGTCCCTGGAGGTGCCCCGGACCGGGTTGGCGGGTGACTCGAGCGGTCGTGCCCGACTTTGAGACACTTTGTCGCGGTCATGCGGGCGTCCTCCGCCGGTCCCTGGAGGTGCCCCGGACCGGGTTGGCGGGTGACTCGAGCGGTCGTGCCCGACTTTGAGACACTTTGTCGCGGTCATGCGGGCGTCCTCCGCCGGTCCCTGGAGGTGCCCCGGACCGGGTTGGCGGGTGACTCAAGCGGTCATGCCCGACTTTGAGACACTTTGCCGCGGTCATGCGGGCGACCTCCGCCGGTCCCTGGAGGTGCCCCGGACCGGGTTGGCGGGTGACTCGAGCGGTCGTGCCCGACTTTGAGACACTTTGCCGCGGTCATGCGGGCGACCTCCGCCGGTCCCTGGATGGCGGGCTCCAGTGAGGTCGGCGGGGGAAGGCTCGGGCTGAGGCCGACTTCGGTGCCTCAAAGTCGGACAAGGTTGGATTGGAAGTCCGCTGTGTTGAGGACCAGTGGCATTCGGCGGTGGAACGCTCAGAACTTGGCCGACATCGGTGCCTCAACGTCGGACAAGGTTGGAGTGGATGACCGCTGATAACTCTGGTTCTTTTGCCAGACGAAAGAAATTTTTCCCGAGTGTGACTGCTCTGAAAAAAGTGGTCTTTTTGATGTCACGAGCGCAACCACCTAGAGGTTAATAGGGAGGCACCATAACAGGAGAGGGAGTGAAAAGGCTCGGAGGGTGGCCGAGCCTGGTGCCTCAAAATCGGACAAGGTTGGAGTGGATGACCGCTGAAAACTCTGGTTCTTTTGCCAGACGAAAGAAATTTTTCCCGAGTGTGACTGCTCTGAAAAAAGTGGTCTTTTTGATGTCACGAGCGCAACCACCTAGAGGTTAATAGGGAGGCACCATAACAGGAGAGGGAGTGAAAAGGCTCGGAGGGTGGCCGAGCCTGGTGCCTCAAAATCGGACAAGGTTGGAGTGGATGACCGCTGAAAACTCTGGTTCTTTTGCCAGACGAAAGAAATTTTTTCCGAGTGTGACTGCTCTGCAAAAAGTGGTCTTTTTGATGTCACGAGCGCAACCACCTAGAGGTTAATAGGGAGGCACCATAACAGGAGAGGGAGTGAAAAGGCTCGGACGGTGGCCGAGCCTGGTGCCTCAAAATCGGACAAGGTTGGAGTGGATGACCGCTGAAAACTCTGGTTCTTTTGCCAGACGAAAGAAATTTTTTCCGAGTGTGACTGCTCTGCAAAAAGTGGTCTTTTTGATGTCACGAGCGCAACCACCTAGAGGTTAATAGGGAGGCACCATAACAGGAGAGGGAGTGAAAAGGCTCGGAGGGTGGCCGAGCCTGGTGCCTCAAAATCGGACAAGGTTGGAGTGGATGACCGCTGAAAACTCTGGTTCTTTTGCCTGACGAAAGAAATTTTTTTCCGAGTGTGACTGCTCTGCAAAAAGTGGTCTTTTTGATGTCACGAGCGCAACCACCTAGAGGTTAATAGGGAGGCACCATAACAGGAGAGGGAGTGAAAAGGCTCGGAGGGTGGCCGAGCCTGGTGCCTCAAAGTCGGACAAGGTTGGAGTGGATGACCGCTGAAAACTCTGGTTCTTTTGCCAGACGAAAGAAATTTTTTCCGAGTGTGACTGCTCTGCAAAAAGTGGTCTTTTTGATGTCACGAGCGCAACCACCTAGAGGTTAATAGGGAGGCACCATAACAGGAGAGGGAGTGAAAAGGCTCGGAGGGTGGCCGAGCCTGGTGCCTCAAAATCGGACAAGGTTGGAGTGGATGACCGCTGAACACTCTGGTTCTTTTGCCAGACGAAAGAAATTTTTTCCGAGTGTGACTGCTCTGCAAAAAGTGGTCTTTTTGATGTCACGAGCGCAACCACCTAGAGGTTAATAGGGAGGCACCATAACAGGAGAGGGAGTGAAAAGGCTCGGAGGGTGGCCGAGCCTGGTGCCTCAAAATCGGACAAGGTTGGAGTGGATGGCCGCTGAAAACTCTGGTTCTTTTGCCTGACGAAAGAAATTTTTTCCGAGTGTGACTGCTCTGCAAAAAGTGGTCTTTTTGATGTCACGAGCGCAACCACCTAGAGGTTAATAGGGAGGCACCATAACAGGAGAGGGAAGGAAAAGGCTCGGAGGGTGGCCGAGCCTGGTGCCTCAAAATCGGACAAGGTTGGAGTGGATGACCGCTGAAAACTCTGGTTCTTTTGCCTGACGAAAGAAATTTTTTCCGAGTGTGACTGCTCTGCAAAAAGTGGTCTTTTTGATGTCACGAGCGCAACCACCTAGAGGTTAATAGGGAGGCACCATAACAGGAGAGGGAGTGAAAAGGCTCGGAGGGTGGCCGAGCCTGGTGCCTCAAAGTCGGACAAGGTTGGAGTGGATGGCCGCGGAGAACTCTGGTTCTTTTGCCTGACGAAAGAAATTTTTTCCGAGTGTGACTGCTCCTCAAAAAGTGGTCTTTTTGATGTCACGAGCGCAACCACCTAGAGGTTAATAGGGAGGCACCATAACAGGAGAGGGAGTGAAAAGGCTCGGAGGGTGGCCGAGCCTGGTGCCTCAAAGTCGGACAAGGTTGGAGTGGATGGCCGCGGAGAACTCTGGTTCTTTTGCCTGACGAAATAAATTTTTTCCGAGTGTGACTGCTCTGCAAAAAGTGGTCTTTTTGATGTCACGAGCGCAACCACCTAGAGGTTAATAGGGAGGCACCATAACAGGAGAGGGAAGGAAAAGGCTCGGAGGGTGGCCGAGCCTGGTGCCTCAAAGTCGGACAAGGTTGGAGTGGATGGCCGCGGAGAACTCTGGTTCTTTTGCCTGACGAAAGAAATTTTTTCCGAGTGTGACTGCTCCTCAAAAAGTGGTCTTTTTGATGTCACGAGCGCAACCACCTAGAGGTTAATAGGGAGGCACCATAACAGGAGAGGGAAGGAAAAGGCTCGGAGGGTGGCCGAGCCTGGTGCCTCAAAGTCGGACAAGGTTGGAGTGGATGGACGCGGAGTACTCTGGTTCTTTTGCCTGACGAAAGAAATTTTTTCCGAGTGTGACTGCTCTTCAAAAAGTGGTCTTTCTGATGTCACGAGCGCAACCACCTAGAGGTTAATAGGGAGGCACCATAACAGGAGAGGGAAGGAAAAGGCTCGGAGGGTGGCCGAGCCTGGTGCCTCAAAGTCGGACAAGGTTGGAGTGGATGGCCGCGGAGAACTCTGGTTCTTTTGCCTGACGAAAGAAATTTTTTCCGAGTGTGACTGCTCCTCAAAAAGTGGTCTTTTTGATGTCACGAGCGCAACCACCTAGAGGTTAATAGGGAGGCACCATAACAGGAGAGGGAAGGAAAAGGCTCGGAGGGTGGCCGAGCCTGGTGCCTCAAAGTCGGACAAGGTTGGAGTGGATGGCCGCGGAGAACTCTGGTTCTTTTGCCTGACGAAAGAAATCTTTTCCGAGTGTGACTGCTCTTCAAAAAGTGGTCTTTTTGATGTCACGAGCGCAACCACCTAGAGGTTAATAGGAGCGAAGGATACTTGGACAGAGTATCGAGCTCCAGCGCAGGCGGCGGGGAAAGAGCTCAGGCTCAAGCCGACCTTCGCGCGTCATGGACGCACTGTGATACCACCTACACCGATGACCGATCTGCCAACGTGACCCGCCATCGGAGGGCCCCCACCCATTGCGGGCGGACGGTTCCTCCGGACTTAGCGGGTCCGATCAAGCGTTGTGGCTTGCCACCTCTGCCGAAACCTCCAGTGAGACCGAGGCGTCCCGTCTGACCCAGTGGTTCTACACGCGCGCCTTCGCCGCCGTCCCCTTGGCCGTTAACTCGGCCTCGCGGTGAGGCAGGAGCGATGTGCATCCGCGGAAACACACTTCTTGGGATCGTGTTTGTTGTCAAGGAGTCCTGTGGGCGAAAGAGACAGACTCCGGATATGTCCTCCGGAGCCCACAGGCGGTGCGTAAAAGCCAAGACGCCCGTCCCCGATTTGGCCGACACCTGTCGGGAGTTGGGCGCCACCTCGTTGCTGTCGAGCGGAGAAAGGTGTGGGGACAAGGGTCTGGCCAACCCGAGTCCCCCGGCACCCGGTATCGGTTCGGGGGCACACTTGGTGCTACCTGGTTGATCCTGCCAGTAGCATATGCTTGTCTCAAAGATTAAGCCATGCAAGTCTAAGTACACACGGCATGTACAGTGAAACTGCGAACGGCTCATTAAATCAGTTATGGTTCCTTTGATCGCTCCAACCCTACTTGGACAACTGTGGCAATTCCAGAGCTAATACATGCTACCGTGACCGACCTCCGGGAAGGCACGCATTTATCGGTTCCTAAACCCATGCGGGGTGTGTTTCCCCCTCGTCCTCCGGGGCGTGTGGGGGGCCCCCCGGCCAACTTGACGACTCTTGATAACTTTGAGCAGATCGCTGGCCCCCGTGGCGGCGACGTCTCTTTCGAATGTCTGCCCTATCAACTTTCGATGGCAGTTTATGCGCCTACCATGGTGACAACGGGTAACGGGGAATCAGGGTTTGATTCCGGAGAGGGCGCCTGAGAAATGGCTACCACATCCAAGGAAGGCAGCAGGCGCGCAAATTACCCATTCCCGACCCGGGGAGGTAGTGACGAAAAATAACAATACAGGACTCTTTCGAGGCCCTGTAATTGGAATGAGTACACTCACTTAATGTGGGTGTGCGCATTTGTTTAATGTGTGCGTGCGTGTGTTCTGTGCGTGTGCATTTGTTTTATCTGTGCGCGCGCATTTGTTTTGTGTGCTCTTGCGCATTTGTTTTGTGTGCGTGTGCGTGCGCGCATTTGTTTTATGGGTGCGTGCGCGCATTTGTTTTGTGTGCGTGCGCGCATTTTTTTTATGTGACATGCATTTGTTTTATTCATTTTATAGGTTTGTTTGTGATGTGTAGTTATGCGTTTGTGTGCATGTCATTGGTGTGTGTGCGCATGTGTCAGTGTGTGTCTGCGTGTGCGTGCGTGTGTGTGTTTTATGTGTGCATGTCACCGTGTGTGTGCGTGTTTCACTGACACACGCACGCACACACACACTGACACATGCGCACACACACCAGTGGCATGCACACAAACGCATAACTACACATCACAAACAAACCTATAAAATAAATACGCACGCGCACACATAAAACAAATGCGCGCGCACACATAAAACAAACGCGCGCACGCACACACAAAACAAATAGGCACGCGCACAAATAAAACAAACGCGCACGCACACACGGTGACATGCACACATAACACACGCACGCACACGCACGCACACACTGACACATGCGCACACACACCGTGTGTGACATGCACACAAACGCATAACCACACACGCATGGACGCACATTGACGCGCACGCATTGACGCACATTGACACGCACGTGCGCATTGACGCACATAGACACGCATTGACGCACATTGACATGCACGCGCGCATTGACGCACATTGACACGCGCAAGCATTGACGCACATTGACACACGCGCGCGCATTGACGCACATTGACACTCGCAAGCATTGACGCACGCACATGCATTGACACGCACGGGCGCATTGACGCACATTGACACGCGCGCAAGCATTGACGCACATTGACACGCGCGCGCATATTGACAAACGCACACGCATTGACACGCACGGGCGCATTGAGATTAATGAAAGCTTTGACAGAAACTGTTTTCTATATCACAGACTAAGCTACACACACAGGCAAATGAAAACAGCCAGAAATATGTTATGTTCACTGAACAGATCATTTATGAACACATTTTTCATGTTGTATAAAACTGAAACATTCTATTGAATGACTGAACAATCTACTTTAATATCCTCGTGTCCAATTAGTTCATATTCAACGTCTGCTATCTCTGGTCTGTTTATCTGGATTCTTGTCACGGGGGCAGCAGCTTCAGCAGAGAGGTCCATACTTTCTTCTCCCCAGTTACATCGTCCAGCTCTTTCTGGAGGACCCCCCTGTGTTTCCAGCCCAGTGGAGGAACATGGTTCTTCAGTGTGTCCTGGATCAGTGGAACATCATCTGAACATCTCACCAGGAAGGAGGTTAGGAGGCTTTCTTAAACAGATGCTAATCCATCTCATCGACTTAATCCAACATATTTTCATCAATTGATGATATAAGACAAGAAATGAGAGAGAAGTCAGTTTAGATAAAAGAGTTCCATCAAGTTAATTAAGATTCTCACAGATGCTCTACAGCAGGGGTCAGCAACCTTAACAACTCAAAGAGACATTTGGACCAATTTCCTACATGAAAGAAAACCCTGGGAGCCGCAAAACCACTTAAAATAAATATCATTCTTAATGTTCACTTTCTCCTTTTGCCTTTCAGCCATATATAAATAAACTATCAATAAAGCGTTAATTAGTGAGAGTTCACTCAAAATTCAAACTTAAAAACATTAAATCACTAGTTTGACTAAGACTTCTGCCTGTTACCTAAAGTAGCAAAAACATTGTCAAAAGTGTTATAGTTGTCATAGTGTCATTGTTGTATGTCTGAACCTCAAACAAAGTCAAGGACCAAGACTGGATCTTACCTGGAAAACACTCTGGACAACATTCTTCTCCTTCATCTGTCCTCAACACATATTAATACTAGTGACAGGTGAGTGTGTTTACCTCAGTTATAGTGGAAAACAACTGTATAAACAAAACATATAAACAAACTAAATCACTGGTAAGTGGAGTTACAATAATACTCCACACACAACTTTGAATAACATATATTTTAGTGTCCAATTGAATACTATTCTGTTTTTAAATCTTTGTGTTGACATACTTTATAACATACATGTGTATATGCAAGTGTTAAGAACATTAATTACTGATTCCTGGTTTTACCTTCAACAAAATATCTTCATATTAAGAACATGTTATAGAATCACACACACAGTAACTATTCTGGTTGAAGATCACACTCAATTATTTACTACAAATAATCTCACAGTGAAAATTGTATCATATAACAAAAAAAAATTCACCAGTAAAAGAAGAATCGACATTAATCCACTTGTCATGTTTTCAGGCATTTATCCAGAATTCATTCATTATATCTAGTTTAAAAACATCTGTCAACAAGGAACATTTGGAGTGAAAAAAATAAAGTTCAAAAGAATTAAACTGATATGTTTGTTTTGTACCTTTATACTTCATTTGGACCTTTGACTGCTATAAACAGTTATTTAAACTCTAACAAATATAAAGTTGAAAATGTTGATCTGCTAATTTATTTGAAAATGTATTTACTTTCTATAAAAACAAAAACATTTTACCTGGTGACTCTACTTTGCTCCTGGTCCTTTGTGACGCTGAATACAGGAAAAAAACGTTTAAATCTTTAACATCCTGGTCCTTGTCTTACATTAAAAACACAACACTACACAACAACTACACACTTTTACTTGCTCACCATTTCCCTGAGAAAATTCAAAAGGTTAGGGTTAGGGTTAGGGTTAGGGTTAGGTTGGTTGTGTTGGTTCTGACCCTGCAGCGTCTTCCTGAAAGTCTTGTGGAGCCAGTTCAAGAATCAAATTCCACAACATTCCATTCCTGTTCTCCCGCCAGGTGACTGCCGTCACGTGAGCTCACATTAAAAAAAACCTTGCAACCCAAACAAACACAAAAACTATTCAAACAACAAAACAGAAAAAAACATCAAACTTAACAATAATAAGAATTACAGCTAAATTCACAAAGAACTACGTGTGCCTCCTTTATATCAAAATTCCTTTATCAGTTCTTGACAGAAGATATCATCCTTCTCGGAAAATGGCAGAATCTTTCTCTGTGAATCCAGATAAGTTCATACAACTTAAATATGTTTTAACTTTACTTTAACTTAACTAAAAAACTAATGTAACACTTCAAATTCCAATTATTTGGGTTAATTATTCAATAAAAAACTAATTTGAACTTTTTAATATTCGAAAATTTCAAAGATGTATGAACAGATATTCTAAAGTTGAGTGGAAGTACACATATATGTCCACAGGGGTGCAATGTTTTTCCTTATTACTGTCCACAGTAGTTAATAAGGTAAGGTAAAGGTAAGGTAGAACTTTATTGATCCCTCAGGAGGTCTTCTTCGGGAAATTGTTTTTTTTCCAATAGCCACAGAAAATAAAAAAAAAAATTCATAAAAAATATTCAAAATAAAATAAGAACAAGAACAAAGAGAAATAAAGAGAAAGAACAAGATGACACAATCTAAGTCTAAAGATAAAGAACATAGATCAAAGAAAAACAACAAAGACAAAGATACAAAGACTAACATAGAACATCCAGATACTTTCACTCCATTCCTGCCCCTGAACTCAGAATTGTACAATTTAATAGCCCGAGGAATGAATGAGTCCCTGAGTCTATTAGTGTTGCATCATGGGAGGAGCATTCGTGCTTCATCTGCTTCTCTGCTCACTGATGACAGTGTTCAGAGGATGATGTCATCATCATGATGGACAGTAGTTTGTTCAGTGATCTCCTCTCAGCAACTGTCACCAGTGAGTCCAGCTTCATTCCAACCACAGAGCCAGACCTCCTGATCAACCTGTTGACCTGTTGACCTGTTGACCTGTTGACCTCCTCTTGGACACATTTCCACCCCAACACACCACAGCATAGAACACTGGCCACCACAGACTGGTAGAACATGCAGAGGAGCTTCTTCCTCTCACTCCAGTCCACAAAGTCACGTATCAGACTCCTGTACTCGTCTTCGCTGTTGTCCCTGATGCATCCAACAATGATGCATCCAACAATGTCAGTGTCGTCAGCAACTTCTGGACGAGACTCAGCTCTGAGTTGTAGCAGAAGTCTGAAGTGTAGATGGTGAAGAGGAGAGGGGCCAGTTCTGTCCCCTGAGGTGCTCCTGTACTGCACACCACAGTGTCAGCCTTGATATCCTTCAGCCTGACATACTGTGGTCGATCAGTAAGATAGTCCGTAATCCATGAGACCAGACCAGGGTCCACAATTTCCTGGTTAATTGTTAGTTCACCCAAAATTCGAATTTCCCCCTTTTCTTTTTTTTTTCAAATAACTTTATTAAATTTAATTTCAGATAACATCGAGTCAAAACAACATAGCAAAGTCATTAAACTACATATTTACTTGTATCAAATCACACCTAAGAGCCAAATATATTTACAAATCAGTGAATACGTTTCTAAAACAGACCAATAAAACCCAATTCTAAAAGGTTAAAATTCTCCACTGTCTACAGTTGTTTTAATTCATATATATTGTCCTTTATCTATAAAGTCTTTTTAAAATGTGTTTAAAAGTCATTTGATATGACCTTATTGTCAATAAGCATCCCTGTATCGTTCCTATTTGAATTGAGGTAACAGCCAACTGTGTGAACTCTTCCCACCTTTTCTACTCACCCTCATGTCGACTAATGGTTGGGATTCTTTTTCTGAGTAATCCTTGTCTTTACTCTTCATTAAGAGCAAAACTCTTGTCAAACTCATGTCCTCCTGTGGTCTAATGGTGGAGTCTCAGCTCAACACTTGCAGAGTCATCGGTTCAAATCCCAGCTCTTGCATTTTAATACTCATCACTGTTTATGTTAGTTGGATAAATATTAGAATGGAAAACTCTCATATGTGGCTGAATAGCTCATTGGGATCAATACCTGTATTGCAGAGTTGAGATGAAGAACAGCTGTAGGTTCAACTCCCACATTTTACTGAAATTGTCATTGACAATTGAGACGTTAAGAAAGATAAATGGGCTTTAAGACATTTGTAAGTGTGGTGAATTAGCTCACTGGGATAGAATCTGGTAGTCCATCTGGTAGGTTGTGGGTTCAAATCCCACCAATCTGTCATTTGGTTTTATGACTTCTGTTGAAATTATCCACATAAATATATCCTAATCAAATGATTATTTGTGGACAGTGGTGGTTGAGTGGTTAAACCAAAAGTCCCTGCACATGTGTGAACTCCCTGAGGTTGTGGGATCAAATCCCACCAATCTGTCATTTGGTTTTATGACTTCTGTTGAAATTATCCACATAAATATATCCTAATCAAATGATTATTTGTGGACAGTGGTGGTTGAGTGGTTAAACCAAAAGTCCCTGCACATGTGTGAACTCCCTGAGGTTGTGGGATCAAATCCCACCAATCTGTCATTTGGTTTTATCACTTCTGTTGAAATTATCCACATAAATATATCCTAATCAAATGATTATTTGTGGACAGTGGTGGTTGAGTGGTTAAACCAAAAGTCCCTGCTCAAGTGTGAAGTCGAAGGTTGCGGGTTCAAAGCCCACTGTTCCACAAATCAGAGTGGAAACCCAAACATATGATGTGTTCAGACATTTGCATGAAGTCCTAGAGTGGACAAAAGATGGAGTGACTTGGTACAAGGGTGAGTGGGGCTGAGTAAGGTGGATGATGGACAAAAATTGGAGAAGAAAAATATCAATTTTTCATAAAATAAAAATATTTTACTTTGCTTCTTGCACATGACTGTCAATCCCTTATCAATTTTGATCCTTGTCCACCATTTGTTATCCTTGTCCACCATCTTTCTTTTGTTCTTGTCCACCATTTTTCATCCTTGTCCACCATCTTTCTTTTGTCCTTGTCCACCATCTTTCTTTTGTCCTTGTCCACCATTTTTCATCCTTGTCCACCATCTTTCTTTTGTCCTTGTCCACCATCTTTCGTTTATGTCTCAAACGTCACGTCGCAGCTTAGCTCACTTTAAACACATCAGTGTTCATATGTTTGGGTTTCCGCTCTGATTTGTGGAACAGTGGGCTTTGAACCCGGAACCTTCGACTTCACACTTGAGCAGGGACTTTTGCTCTGACCACCGAACCACGGCTGTCCACAAATAATCATTTGATTAGGATATATTTATATTGAATGTTTGGACAGAAGTGATAAAAATGAGAAGGAAGGTTGGTGGGATTTGAACTCACAACCACGTGGTCTTCACAATGAAGCAACGACAACTGCTCTTACCACTCAACCAGAGAAGATACTATGATGACTGACTGCTGAATTAACAGTTTTACACTTTAAATGTAGACTTGAGTAGTTAAAATTGTCAGTGGGGTTTGAACCAAGAACCTGCAGAACTGAAAATTGCAGCAAACTAACTCACTGAGCTAGAAGTTCTTGATAGATCCGTTGGTAATAATAATAGAAGACAGAGAAGTCAACGAAATGTCATCAAAATGAAGACCAATCATTGAAATATTAAATAATTAAACTTGTTCAGGTTGTGTCGCCCCCTGCAGGATCACAAGAGAACAGCCTGTCAGGTCTTCGATAACAGGTCGACCATGAAGGTGAAGGAAATAAGTGGATTTGAACCCAAGTCATAAGAGGTCATGGATCTTAAAAAAAGGACAAGAAGTGTTACCACTCGACCACGAAGGCTGAGTTGTTGCCACAGAAGCTAACTTATAAGACCAGGTGACACTGAAGTTGAAGTGAAAAAGTGAAATAAATGCGCGCGTGTCAATGTGCGTCAATGCGTGTGTGTGTGTCAATGTGCGTCAATGCGTGCGTGCGCACGTGTCAATGTGTCAACCCTAACCCTAACCCAAATACCCTGTTCCTACATACCAAGAATTTCAACTACTGGGGGTTTCATGATTCAAAGCCTATACTTGAGCTAGGCTTGAGAGTGACACGGCCCTCAACCTAAGTCGTGTACGTTTTAAAAGATATATGGTAGGACTCGATTAGAAAGGCATGTGCTATGAATAACATCTTTGTTAAGATTATCTCTGCTACTTAAAATGTTAAAAACCTAGAAATGATGTATCCCTCTGGTAAACATAATAGGTTTTAAGTGACAACTCAGTAGATAGGGCCGAGGTCGAAGGACAGGCTAAGCTGATGATTTACGGTGTTATCAGTAAGGTTTGACAAGAAGTTTGATTGCTTAGCAATGTGACCCCACAATGTCTAACTGAGACTGGATAGCTAGTGGTTTAGGTTCAATAGTTCAATCTGGCTAACAAGCTACAGAACTGTCATTAAATGAGGTCCAAGTGTAACTAAATATCTGACACGAGCAGGACAGAACAGCGGATGGAGAGGAAGAGGGAGAAGACAGAAAGTTTGAACTCACCCGGAAGTCTTTCAAACTTTGTCTTCGGACCCGAGTCAACTACAGAGGATGCTGATCTAGTAACAAAGACGATAAAACGAGAACGATTTTTCAGCTCAGAGGGAAAAAGAGGCTACGCGGTGGTGTGTTCAGGTTCCACAGCTATTAAGTCCCTGCAGTGACACAGTCTCTGAGGGGCAAAAGTGAACAAACAATATACGCACACTCACACACACTTACGAATGAGTCTTTTAATGTTTGATTTCTGCTAAGAAGAACAATCGAAAAAGTCTCAACTTCAAAGTTTCACCTACAACATGTCTCTGCTCCGAGTGTCTGTTCGATGACTCAGCAGTGAGTGAGGAGTCCAACCAGGTCTTCACCTCAGGACCAGGCTCTTGATCAGAAGATTTGTTTCCATCGCAACAGTGACCTTGCCACTCTACCAAGTAATTTCATAATAAACATCAGGAGAACCAGAACCAAGAACCACTGTCCAGGTCCTGATTAGAATCTACTACCCAGTCAGAGGTTCTGGTCTCACTTATGCGGCTGAAATTGCTTTGTTTTTTTGTAATCTTTTGTGAGTCTGTGTGTTCTTGTGTGGGTGTTTCTGACTGACCAGAAGGGGGCGCTATAACGTGGAAAATATTTTGGACACTGTGACCACCCAGTTGTGGGATCCTGATTGATTTCTAATAGATATTCCTATGACATCATTGATCTGCACGGGTCAGAATGGCCAAAGGCTACCGTGAAGGCGTGTCGTCCAGTTCGCCGCCGTGAGGTTTCTGCCGCATGGACATCGGCGAGGTTTCTCGCCTGGTCCTGCCGCAGCACGCAGCCAGATCCGATCGAAAGGAGGGCGTGTAGAAGCCATAGATGATAGGGTCGCAGCAGGTGTTGAGGTTCCCGAACACAAAGAGGGCGTGGTGCACGTGCTCAGGCGTGACCTGCAGCATCTGTGGCTGGAACCAGTACCAGACGCCCAGCAGGTAGTACGGAGTCCAGCAGACCAGAAAGGACAGCACGATGACCACTGTCATCTTCAGAGTCTTCATCCGAGCTTTGGGAATTACATCTGTGCCGCTGCGCCGCAGGTATGACTCCCCTGCTGAGAGTCAGGTAGAGGTAGAGGTCACTTGTTCTGACACACACTTCACAATATACAACCATTTGTCATGACTGTGACACGACTGTGCTGTTGTTGTTATGTAATGTGTTTTACCATTGTTGAGTAATGTGTGTACCTTTGTTGATGATGTGTGTACCTTTGTTGATGATGTGTGTACCTTTGTTGATGATGTGTGTACCTTTGTTGATGATGTGTGTACCTTTGTTGTGCAGGTGCTGCTGGTGGATGTGCAGCAGGATGCGGGTGTAGCAGCAGCTCATGGCCAGCAGGGGGATGACGTAGAGGGTAAAGAAGTGGAACATGTTGTAGAGAGTTTCCTGCCAGTGATCGCTGAAGCTGCCGTGAGTCACACACTGAGTGAAGTCCACACCGTCTGCCTGAGTCGCCTGGAAGATGAAGAGCTGCAGAGAA
This sequence comes from Callionymus lyra, assembly GCF_982586985.1. Lineage (NCBI taxonomy): Eukaryota > Metazoa > Chordata > Actinopteri > Syngnathiformes > Callionymidae > Callionymus > Callionymus lyra. The sequence continues at coordinate 179,842 of NW_028258580.1, forward strand.
GATCACAGCACTTTGGTTACTTTAATGCTCCTCCTAGTGAGACGGGAGCGACTTGTCTTCAACACAAATCTTCTCCTGTTACTCCAACAGAAACATTTCTGCTCTATCTTTGGTTCACAAGTGTTTGTGCCATGAACAGCAGGAGCTGCACTTAATCACATTCCTGCAGGATTTACCTGCTGAGCTCCTGCTGCTGTTCTGACACTGGACTCTATGTGCTGCTTTACTGTTGTGCTACTGTTGTGTTACTGTTGTGTAACTGCTGTGTTACTGCTGTGTTACTGCTGTGTCCTTTTTAGTGTTTCTTTAGTGTTACTTCAATGTAATTTGTTACTGCTGCTTTACTGTTGTGTTACTGTTGTGTAACTGTTGTGTTACTGCTGTGTAACTGCTGTGTAACTGCTGTGTTAGTGTTGTGTTACTGTTGTGTAACTGCTGTGTTAGTGTTGTGTTACTGTTGTGTAACTGCTGTGTTAGTGTTGTGTAACTGCTGTGTTAGTGTTGTGTTACTGCTTTGTAACTGCTGTGTTACTGTTGTGTTACTGTTGTGTCACTGTCGTGTTACTGTTGTGTTAGTGTCGTGTTACTGTTGTGTAACTGCTGTGTTACAGTTGTGTAACTGTTACTGCTGTGTGTACCTGTGGGGCGGCGAAGAGCAGGCTAAAGCTCCATGCTAACAGTAGCATGCGGCGGTTGCGCTGGTGTGCGTTGAGGGCGTCCAGCGGGCGCAGGATGGCGTGCTGACGGTCCAGACTGATGACCACGAGGATGGAGGCGGACGCCTGCATGGCGAACAGCTTGAGGAAGCACAGGAGCCTGCAGAGGGCGTCGCCTCCGTACCACTGAACCGTCACGTTCCACACCATGTCCAGCGGCATCACCACGAAGGTCATCATCAGGTCGGCCGACACCAGGCTCAGGATCAGAGGTCGCAGGTGCGACGCCAGACGCCGGCCGCGCCCGCGCCACACGCTGGCGAGCAGCGCCAGGTTGCTGCAGGCCGCGAAGACGAAGAGGATCGAGGTCGCCCCGACCCGGAACTGGGCCGCCCGAGTAAACCTGGGAGTCCATTCCGGCGGCGGGAAGTGGGAGGAGTTAGTAGGAGGAGGAGCCACGGTTGTGGGACGAGGAGCCGCCGTAGAGTACTTGAGCGTAGACCAGTTCCCTGACATCCTGCAGACCAGGTCACATGACAACAGCTTATCTGGACGTTTGGAGCGAATTAAAAACACAAAGACTGTGAAGGAAGTGAGGACGTTGCCGTGGCAACAGATTCACAGCCACTGACAAGGAGTCGACTGGTGACAGAAACACTAACAAGATTCAGCCGAAGATCTAGTCCACTTCTCAACTGTCACATGATTACACTGCACAAACACACACACTTCTGCACACACACCTGCTCGCACACACACACGCTCGTCTACATACACACACACACACTTCTGCACACACACCTGCTCGCACATACACACGCTCGTCTACATACACACACACACACTTCTGCACACACACCTGCTCGCACATACACACGCTCGTCTACATACACACACACACACTTCTGCACACACACCTGCTCGCACATACACACGCTCGTCTACATACACACACACACACTTCTGCACACACACCTGCTCGCACATACACACGCTCGTCTACATACACACACACACACTTCTGCACACACACCTGCTCGCACATACACACGCTCGTCTACATACACACACACACACTTCTGCACACACACCTGCTCGCACATACGCACGCTCGTCTACATACACACACTTCTGCACACACACCTGCTCGCACATACAAACGCTCGTCTACATACACACACACACACTTCTGCACACACACCTGCTCGCACATACACACGCTCGTCTACATACACACACACACACTTCTGCACACACACACTTCTGCACACACACCTGCTCGCACATACAAACGCTCGTCTACATACACACACACACACTTCTGCACACACACCTGCTCGCACATACAAACGCTCGTCTACATACACACACACACACACTTCTGCACACACACCTGCTCGCACATACACACGCTCGTCTACATACACACACACACACTTCTGCACACACACCTGCTCGCACATACACACGCTCGTCTACATACACACACACACACTTCTGCACACACACCTGCTCGCACATACGCACGCTCGTCTACATACACACACACACACACTTCTGCACACACACCTGCTCGCACATACAAACGCTCGTCTACATACACACACACACACTTCTGCACACACACCTGCTCGCACATACACACGCTCGTCTACATACACACACACACACTTCTGCACACACACACTTCTGCACACACACCTGCTCGCACATACAAACGCTCGTCTACATACACACACACACACTTCTGCACACACACCTGCTCGCACATACACACGCTCGTCTACATACACACACACACACTTCTGCACACACACCTGCTCGCACATACACACGCTCGTCTACATACACACACACACACTTCTGCACACACACACTTCTGCACACACACCTGCTCGCACATACAAACGCTCGTCTACACACACACACACACACTTCTGCACACACACCTGCTCGCACATACGCACGCTCGTCTACATACACACACACACACTTCTGCACACACACCTGCTCGCACATACACACGCTCGTCTACATACACACACACACATACTTCTGCACACACACCTGCTCGCACATACGCACGCTCGTCTACATACACACACACACACTTCTGCACACACACCTGCTCGCACATACACACGCTCGTCTACATACACACACACACATACTTCTGCACACACACCTGCTCGCACATACACACACTCGTCTACATACACACACACACACACTTCTGCACACACACCTGCTCGCACATACACACGCTCGTCTACATACACACACACACATACTTCTGCACACACACCTGCTCGCACATACAAACGCTCGTCTACATACACGCACACAATTCTGCACACACACCTGCTCGCACATACACAGGACCACGCACATGCACACACACACCTACTCTCATGGACACACAGCTGCATGCACACACATGCACACACAGGTGCATGCACACACGTGCACACACTTGCAAACAAACACACTTGCTTTAACACACACACATGCACACACACAGATGCACATTAAAACACAAAGACACACACAAGTGTTACACACAAGCCTGAAATAGCTCTTGTGTGTAACCGGAGCTCAAAGTGTATTTTCTTGTTTGGTTCTCATTGTGAGGACTTTGCAGTCAGAAAACAACAACACAACGTACGTCAAACGTTTCACTCGACACAAAACAACAACACAACGTACGTCAAACGTTTCACTCGACACAAAACAACAACACAGGTGTGCTTTGAAGGTCAGTGAGTCGGTTCATTAGCACGCCTGTGACTCACGGGTTGTCGAGTCTTTTCTGGTTCACGAGATCACATGATCTGCTGATGTCAGCAAGAAATTCAAACAAAGTGTTGAAGCTGCAGCTGGAGAAGAGAAAACACGAGAGAAGATAGAGGGAAGAGAAGAGGGAAGAGAGAAGATAGAGGGAAGAGAAGAGGGAAGAGAGAAGATAGAGGGAAGAGAAGAGGGAAGAGGAGGGAAAGAGGGAGGAGAGAAAGAGGGAAGAGGAGGGAAGAGAGAAGATAGAGGGAAGAGGAGGGAAGAGAAGGGAAAGAGGGAAGAGGAGGGAAAGAGGAAAGAGGAGGGATAGAGGGAAGAGGAGGGATAGAGGGAAGAGGAGGGAAAGAGGGAAGAGGAGAGAAAGAGGGAAGAGGAGGGATAGAGGGAAGAGAAGGGAAAGAGGGAGGAGAGAAAGAGGGAAGAGGAGGGAAGAGAGAAGATAGAGGGAAGAGGAGGGAAGAGAAAAAAGGGGGAAGAGGAGGGAAAGAGGAAAGAGGAGGGATAGAGGGAAGAGGAGGGAAAGAGGGAAGAGGAGGGAAAGAGGGAAGAGGAGGAATAGAGGGAAGGTTGTACCTGCACATCAGTCGACGCTCTCATGTTCTTCTCACAGATGAAAAGATGAAAATGTTCTTCTGCAGCTCGAGTGGAGAGACTGAGAGGCGGAGCTACAGAGAGATGTGTGTGTGTGTGTGTGTGTGTGTGTGTGTGTGTGTGTGTGTGTGTGTGTGTGTGTGTGTGTGTTTCATTTTTATTAACTAGGAAACAAATATAATTTTATTAACTAGGAAACAAATATAATTTTATTAACTAGGAAACAAATATATTTTTATTAACTAGGAAACAAATATATTTTATTAACTAGGAAACAAATATATTTTTATTAACTAGGAAACAAATATATTTTTATTAACTAGGAAACAAATATATTTTTATTAACTAGGAAACAAATATAATTTTATTAACTAGGAAACAAATATATTTTTATTAACTAGGAAACAAATATAATTTTATTAACTAGGAAACAAATATATTTTTATTAACTAGGAAACAAATATAATTTTATTAACTAGGAAACAAATATATTTTTATTAACTAGGAAACAAATATATTTTATTAACTAGGAAACAAATATATTTTTATTAACTAGGAAACAAATATAATTTTATTAACTAGGAAACAAATATATTTTTATTAACTAGGAAACAAATATATTTTTATTAACTAGGAAACAAATATATTTTTATTAACTAGGAAACAAATATATTTTTATTAACTAGGAAACAAATATATTTTTATTAACTAGGAAACAAATATAATTTTATTAACTAGGAAACAAATATATTTTTATTAACTAGGAAACAAATATAATTTTATTAACTAGGAAACAAATATATTTTTATTAACTAGGAAACAAATATAATTTTATTAACTAGGAAACAAATATATTTTTATTAACTAGGAAACAAATATATTTTATTAACTAGGAAACAAATATATTTTTATTAACTAGGAAACAAATATAATTTTATTAACTAGGAAACAAATATATTTTTATTAACTAGGAAACAAATATATTTTTATTAACTAGGAAACAAATATATTTTTATTAACTAGGAAACAAATATAATTTTATTAACTAGGAAACAAATATATTTTTATTAACTAGGAAACAAATATAATTTTATTTACTAGGAAACAAATATATTTTTATTAACTAGGAAACAAATATATTTTTATTAACTAGGAAACAAATATATTTTTATTAACTAGGAAACAAATATATTTTTATTAACTAGGAAACAAATATAATTTTATTAACTAGGAAACAAATATATTTTATTAACTAGGAAACAAATATAATTTTAATAACTAGGAAACAAATATATTTTATTAACTAGGAAACAAATATATTTTTATTTACTAGGAAACAAATATAATTTTATTAACTAGGAAACAAATATAATTTTATTAACTAGGAAACAAATATAATTTTATTAACTAGGAAACAAATATATTTTTATTAACTAGGAAACAAATATATTTTATTAACTAGGAAACAAATATATTTTTATTAACTAGGAAACAAATATATTTTATTAACTAGGAAACAAATATAATTTTATTAACTAGGAAACAAATATATTTTTATTAACTAGGAAACAAATATATTTTATTAACTAGGAAACAAATATAATTTTATTAACTAGGAAACAAATATATTTTTATTAACTAGGAAACAAATATATTTTATTAACTAGGAAACAAATATATTTTTATTAACTAGGAAACAAATATAATTTTATTAACTAGGAAATAAATATATTTTATTAACTAGGAAACAAATATAATTTTATTAACTAGGAAACAAATATAATTTTATTAACTAGGAAACAAATATATTTTTATTAACTAGGAAACAAATATATTTTTATTAACTAGGAAACAAATATATTTTTATTAACTAGGAAACAAATATAATTTTATTAACTAGGAAACAAATGTAATTTTATTAACTAGGAAACAAATATATTTTTATTAACTAGGAAACAAATATATTTTTATTAACTAGGAAACAAATATAATTTTATTAACTAGGAAACAAATATAATTTTATTAACTAGGAAACAAATGTATTTTTATTAACTAGGAAACAAATATAATTTTATTAACTAGGAAACAAATATATTTTTATTAACTAGGAAACAAATATAATTTTATTAACTAGGAAACAAATATATTTTTATTAACTAGGAAACAAATATATTTTTATTAACTAGGAAACAAATATATTTTTATTAACTAGGAAACAAATATATTTTTATTAACTAGGAAACAAATATATTTTTATTAACTAGGAAACAAATGTATTTTTATTAACTAGGAAACAAATATAATTTTATTAACTAGGAAACAAATATAATTTTATTAACTAGGAAACAAATATATTTTTATTAACTAGGAAACAAATATAATTTTATTAACTACGAAACAAATATATTTTATTAACTAGGAAACAAATATAATTTTATTAACTAGGAAACAAATATATTTTTATTAACTAGGAAACAAATATATTTTTATTAACTAGGAAACAAATATAATTTTATTAACTAGGAAACAAATATATTTTATTAACTAGGAAACAAATATAATTTTATTAACTAGGAAACAAATATATTTTTATTAACTAGGAAACAAATATATTTTTATTAACTAGGAAACAAATATATTTTTATTAACTAGGAAACAAATATATTTTTATTAACTAGGAAACAAATATATTTTTATTAACTAGGAAACAAATATATTTTATTAACTAGGAAACAAATATAATTTTATTAACTAGGAAACAAATATATTTTATTAACTAGGAAACAAATATAATTTTATTAACTAGGAAACAAATATAATTTTATTAACTAGGAAACAAATATAATTGTATTAACTAGGAAACAAATATAATTTTATTAACTAGGAAACAAATATATTTTTATTAACTAGGAAACAGATATATTTTTATTAACTAGGAAACAAATATATTTTTATTAACTAGGAAACAAATATAATTTTATTAACTAGGAAACAAATATAATTTTATTAACTAGGAAACAAATATATTTTTATTAACTAGGAAACAAATATATTTTTATTAACTAGGAAAAAAATATATTTTTATTAACTAGGAAACAAATATATTTTTATTAACTAGGAAACAAATATAATTTTATTAACTAGGAAACAAATATATTTTATTAACTAGGAAACAAATATAATTTTATTAACTAGGAAACAAATATAATTGTATTAACTAGGAAACAAATATATTTTTATTAACTAGGAAACAAATATATTTTTATTAACTAGGAAACAAATATAATTTTATTAACTAGGAAACAAATATAATTTTATTAACTAGGAAACAAATATATTTTATTAACTAGGAAACAAATATAATTGTATTAACTAGGAAACAAATATATTTTTATTAACTAGGAAACAAATATATTTTTATTAACTAGGAAACAAATATATTTTTATTAACTAGGAAACAAATATAATTTTATTAACTAGGAAACAAATATATTTTATTAACTAGGAAACAAATATAATTTTATTAACTAGGAAACAAATATAATTTTATTAACTAGGAAACAAATATATTTTTATTAACTAGGAAACAAATATATTTTTATTAACTAGGAAACAAATATATTTTTATTAACTAGGAAACAAATATAATTTTATTAACTAGGAAACAAATATAATTTTATTAACTAGGAAACAAATATATTTTTATTAACTAGGAAACAAATATATTTTTATTAACTAGGAAACAAATATATTTTTATTAACTAGGAAACAAATATATTTTTTATTAACTAGGAAACAAATATAATTTTATTTACTAGGAAACAAATATATTTTTATTAACTAGGAAACAAATATAATTTTATTAACTAGGAAACAAATATATTTTTATTAACTAGGAAACAAATATATTTTTATTAACTAGGAAACAAATATATTTTTATTAACTAGGAAACAAATATAATTTTATTAACTAGGAAACAAATATATTTTATTAACTAGGAAACAAATATAATTTTATTAACTAGGAAACAAATATATTTTTATTAACTAGGAAACAAATATATTTTTATTAACTAGGAAACAAATATATTTTTATTAACTAGGAAACAAATATATTTTTATTAACTAGGAAACAAATATAATTTTATTAACTAGGAAACAAATATATTTTTATTAACTAGGAAACAAATATATTTTTATTAACTAGGAAACAAATATATTTTTATTAACTAGGAAACAAATATATTTTTATTAACTAGGAAACAAATATAATTTTATTAACTAGGAAACAAATATATTTTTATTAACTAGGAAACAAATATAATTTTATTAACTAGGAAACAAATATATTTTTATTAACTAGGAAACAAATATATTTTTATTAACTAGGAAACAAATATATTTTTATTAACTAGGAAACAAATATATTTTTATTAACTAGGAAACAAATATATTTTTATTAACTAGGAAACAAATATAATTTTATTAACTAGGAAACAAATATAATTTTATTAACTAGGAAACAAATATATTTTTATTAACTAGGAAACAAATATATTTTTATTAACTACGAAACAAATATATTTTATTAACTAGGAAACAAATATATTTTATTAACTAGGAAACAAATATATTTTATTAACTAGGAAACAAGTATATTTTAATAACTAGGAAACAAATATATTTTATTAACTACGAAACAAATATATTTTATTAACTAGGAAACAAATATATTTTTATTAACTAGGAAACAAATATATTTTATTAACTAGGAAACAAATATATTTTTATTAACTACGAAACAAATATATTTTATTAACTAGGAAACAAATATATTTTTATTAACTAGGAAACAAATATATTTTTATTAACTAGGAAACAAATATATTTTTATTAACTAGGAAACAAATATATTTTTATTAACTAGGAAACAAATATATTTTTATTAACTAGGAAACAAATATATTTTTATTAACTAGGAAACAAATATAATTTTATTAACTAGGAAACAAATATATTTTTATTAACTAGGAAACAAATATATTTTTATTAACTAGGAAACAAATATATTTTTATTAACTAGGAAACAAATATATTTTTATTAACTAGGAAACAAATATAATTTTAATAACTAGGAAACAAATATATTTTATTAACTAATGAACTCATTTATTTATATTATCATTACTGTATATACTCACTCTCACGCACATATATACTCACTCTCACACACATATATACTCACTCTCACGCACATATATACTCACTCTCACACACATATATACTCACTCTCACGCACATATATACTCACTCTCACGCACATATATACTCACTCTCACACACATATATACTCACTCTCACACACATATATACTCACTCTCACACACATATATACTCACTCTCACGCACATATATACTCACTCTCACGCACATATATACTCACTCTCACACACATATATACTCACTCTCACGCACATATATACTCACTCTCACGCACATATATACTCACTCTCACGCACATATATACTCACTCTCACACACATATATACTCACTCTCACACACATATATACTCACTCTCACGCACATATATACTCACTCTCACAAACATATATACTCACTCTCACACACATATATACTCACTCTCACGCACATATATACTCACTCTCACGCACATATATACTCACTCTCACACACATATATACTCACTCTCACGCACATATATACTCACTCTCACGCACATATATACTCACTCTCACGCACATATATACTCACTCTCACACACATATATACTCACTCTCACGCACATATATACTCACTCTCACGCACATATATACTCACTCTCACGCACATATATACTCACTCTCACACACATATATACTCACTCTCACACACATATATACTCACTCTCACGCACATATATACTCACTCTCACGCACATATATACTCACTCTCACGCACATATATACTCACTCTCACGCACATATATACTCACTCTCACACACATATATACTCACTCTCACGCACATTTATACTCACTCTCACACACGTATATACTCACTCTCACACACATATATACTCACTCTCACACACATATATACTCACTCTCACACACATATATACTCACTCTCACGCACATATATACTCACTCTCACACACATATATACTCACTCTCACGCACATATATACTCACTCTCACACACATATATACTCACTCTCACGCACATATATACTCACTCTCACACACGTATATACTCACTCTCACACACATATATACTCACTCTCACACACGTATATACTCACTCTCACACACATATATACTCACTCTCACGCACATATATACTCACTCTCACACACGTATATACTCACTCTCACACACATATATACTCACTCTCACACACGTATATACTCACTCTCACACACGTATATACTCACTCTCACGCACATATATACTCACTCTCACGCACATATATACTCACTCTCACACACGTATATACTCACTCTCACGCACATATATACTCACTCTCACGCACATATATACTCACTCTCACGCACATATATACTCACTCTCACACACGTATATACTCACTCTCACACACATATATACTCACTCTCACACACGTATATACTCACTCTCACACACGTATATACTCACTCTCACGCACATATATACTCACTCTCACGCACATATATACTCACTCTCACACACGTATATACTCACTCTCACGCACATATATACTCACTCTCACGCACATATATACTCACTCTCACGCACATATATACTCACTCTCACGCACATATATACTCACTCTCACACACGTATATACTCACTCTCACACACGTATATACTCACTCTCACACACATATATACTCACTCTCACACACACATATACTCACTCTCACACACATATATACTCACTCTCACGCACATATATGCTCACTCTCACACACATATATACTCACTCTCACGCACATATATACTCACTCTCACACACATATATACTCACTCTCACGCACATATATACTCACTCTCACACACGTATATACTCACTCTCACACACATATATACTCACTCTCACACACGTATATACTCACTCTCACACACGTATATACTCACTCTCACGCACATATATACTCACTCTCACGCACATATATACTCACTCTCACACACGTATATACTCACTCTCACACACATATATACTCACTCTCACACACACATATACTCACTCTCACACACATATATACTCACTCTCACGCACATATATGCTCACTCTCACACACATATATACTCACTCTCACGCACATATATACTCACTCTCACACACATATATACTCACTCTCACGCACATATATACTCACTCTCACACACATATATACTCACTCTCACGCACATATATACTCACTCTCACACACGTATATACTCACTCTCACACACGTATATACTCACTCTCACGCACATATATACTCACTCTCACGCACATATATACTCACTCTCACACACGTATATACTCACTCTCACACACGTATATACTCACTCTCACGCACATATATACTCACTCTCACACACGTATATACTCACTCTCACGCACATATATACTCACTCTCACACACATATATACTCACTCTCACGCACATATATACTCACTCTCACACACGTATATACTCACTCTCACGCACATATATACTCACTCTCACACACATATATACTCACTCTCACGCACATATATACTCACTCTCACACACATATATACTCACTCTCACACACATATATACTCACTCTCACGCACATATATACTCACTCTCACGCACGTATATACTCACTCTCACGCACGTATATACTCACTCTCACACACATATATACTCACTCTCACGCACATATATACTCACTCTCACACACGTATATACTCACTCTCACACACATATATACTCACTCTCACACACACATATACTCACTCTCACACACATATATACTCACTCTCACGCACATATATACTCACTCTCACACACATATATACTCACTCTCACGCACATATATACTCACTCTCACACACATATATACTCACTCTCACGCACATATATACTCACTCTCACACACATATATACTCACTCTCACGCACATATATACTCACTCTCACACACGTATATACTCACTCTCACACACGTATATACTCACTCTCACGCACATATATACTCACTCTCACGCACATATATACTCACTCTCACGCACGTATATACTCACTCTCACACACGTATATACTCACTCTCACGCACGTATATACTCACTCTCACACACGTATATACTCACTCTCACGCACATATATACTCACTCTCACGCACATATATACTCACTCTCACACACGTATATACTCTCTCTCACACACGTATATACTCACTCTCACGCACATATATACTCACTCTCACACACATATATACTCACTCTCACACACGTATATACTCACTCTCACACACGTATATACTCACTCTCACACACGTATATCCTCACTCTCACGCACATATATACTCACTCTCACACACATATATACTCACTCTCACGCACATATATACTCACTCTCACGCACATATATACTCACTCTCACACACGTATATACTCACTCTCACACACGTATATCCTCACTCTCACGCACATATATACTCACTCTCACACACGTATATACTCACTCTCACGCACATATATACTCACTCTCACACACATATATACTCACTCTCACGCACATATATACTCACTCTCACACACATATATACTCACTCTCACACACGTATATACTCACTCTCACACACGTATATACTCTCTCTCACACACGTATATACTCACTCTCACGCACATATATACTCACTCTCACACACATATATACTCACTCTCACACACGTATATACTCACTCTCACACACGTATATACTCACTCTCACACACGTATATCCTCACTCTCACACACATATATACTCACTCTCACGCACATATATACTCACTCTCACAAACATATATACTCACTCTCACACACATATATACTCACTCTCACGCACATATATACTCACTCTCACGCACATATATACTCACTCTCACACACGTATATACTCACTCTCACACACGTATATCCTCACTCTCACGCACATATATACTCACTCTCACGCACATATATACTCACTCTCACACACGTATATACTCACTCTCACGCACATATATACTCACTCTCACACACATATATACTCACTCTCACGCACATATATACTCACTCTCACGCACATATATACTCACTCTCACACACATATATACTCACTCTCACGCACATATATACTCACTCTCACGCACGTATATACTCACTCTCACGCACGTATATACTCACTCTCACACACATATATACTCACTCTCACGCACATATATACTCACTCTCACACACGTATATACTCACTCTCACACACATATATACTCACTCTCACGCACATATATACTCACTCTCACGCACATATATACTCACTCTCACACACATATATACTCACTCTCACGCACACATCATTTCATTCACTCACTCATTCATTCATTCTTTCATTCATTCATTCATTCATTCTTTCATCTTAAAGTCTCAGCTCGATCAGTGAGTCCGCCAAAGGTCCGTGTTGTCGTTGCCATGGTAACATTATCCCGTATATTTATGACAAAAGAGCTTTTATACTATATAGTATAATACAGAAAAAATGCACTTACTGAGTGTAACATTAATTCTTAAAGTTCTTATGTTTTTATCTTCGTATTTGTAGTTTTGTTTAACTGCTTCGACGATAACCACAATGCACCGCGGTTATCACCACCAATAGGGTAGCGATTATGTCGACCAATCAGAGCGCAGCAGCAGCAGCTTTCAAAGTCCATACCGGAAACTGGAGTTCGAGCGGGAGAAGTTTGAGTCCAGGTGTGTCTGGAGAGTCTCTGGAGAGTCTCTGGACAGTCTCAGGTGAGTCTCAGGTGTCTCAGAAGAACAGCAGAGTGAAGCCGCGTGAGGATGTCGGAGTCTGCCGCTCAAAGTCGCTGTAAGTCCCATGTTGTTCTTTCCGTAACTGTGACGTCATAGTGGTGTACAGAACATCTGCACCTTGACAACAATTGAATGACACTTTTGACGGACAGGTGAACGTGAGATGTTGACGTTAGCAGTGAGTGACTGAAACGGTCCGGGCTGTAAACGTAAACTTTTGTTGCCAGACTTATTGTGACGTCAGACTACCTTAGCACATATTTCCACTTTTGACTCTGACGTTTAATGTCAGCAACAATGCACTCGAGATCAGAGTAAATATAAAACGTTTCTATGATGACGTCACAGGCTCAGGGTCTTCCTACACCGACATGTCTGACGTGTTTCAAGTTTAACAACAGATGAAGCAACTGAGGAAATACATGTACTCGAAATTATTGTTACTTTTTCATTATTTGTAAAGATATTTCCTTAGACCAGGATCACAAATCGCACAGTTAAAATAAATACAAATTTAGTTAGTTTTGTTTTGATTGTTTAAGCGCTTTGTGACCCTGGTCTCGAAAAGCGCTATATAAATAAATATTACTTACTTACTTACTTACTTACTTACAAGCGTCTCAGAGAATCAAGGAAAAGCTCAAATCAAAGTGTCTTGAGATGTTTCTTGAAGGAGTCAGTAGATCATCAAACACAGATGTTTCTTGAAGGAGTCAGTAGATCATCAAACACACATGTTTCTTGAAGGAGTCAGTAGATCATCAAACACACATGTTTCTTGAAGTAAGTAAGTAAGTAAGTAATATATATTTATATAGCGCTTTTCGAGACCAGGGTCACAAAGCGCTTTAACAATCAAAACAATACTCAAAACAGTACATACTTCAAAGATCAAGACAACACCGAGAACAACACAGGAGTTCGAGAAATTCAAGGAAAAGCCTGCACAAATAGAAACGTCTTAAGGTGTTTCTTAAAGGAGTCAGTAGACTCCATCAAGCGCAAAGAGAGAGGAAGATTGTTCCAAAGCTTAGGAGCAACAGCCTGAAAAGATTTCTCTCCTCTGGTCCTGAGCCGTGTGCGTGGAACCATAAGTAGATTCTGATCCACAGACCTCAGTGCCCGAGCTGGAGTGTAAGGCTGGATCAGATCAGTGATGTAAGGAGGAGCCTGACCATGAATAGCTCTGAAAGTAAGAACCAGAATTTTAAAGTTGATCCTGAAAGAAACTGGAAGCCAGTGAAGAGTTTTAAGGACCGGAGAAATGTGAGTTCTTCTACTAGAGCGGGTCAGAATTCTCGCTGCAGAGTTCTGAATCAACTGCAGGCGAGACAGCTCCTTCTTGTTAAGACATGAAAACAAACTGTTACAATAGTCCAGACGAGAAGAAAGGATTACAAGCTCCAGATCATGTTGTGACAGCATTTTCCTAAGTTTAGAGATTTTTCTCAGTTGAAGGAAACAGTTTCTGGTCAGTTTTCTACAGTGTTGAACAAGAGACATGTCTTTATCAAATACAACACCCAGGTTTCTCAGGCTCAGTTTGACAGACTGACCTAAGTCACCCAAGTACTGACTCAACCCTGGAATCGTATCATCAGGAGCAATCACCAGAGTTTCAGTTTTGTCCACATTAAGCTGTAAAGTGTTTTCACTCAGCCATTGTTTGATTTCTAGCAAACAATTGACTAAGCTGTTCAGCCTTTGGGGCTCAGTTGGGTCAAAAGAGCAGTAGAGCTGGATGTCATCAGCAAAAATGTGATAAGAAACATCTGGAAATCTCTGAATGATTTTACCAAGGGGAATCAAGTACAGCAAAAACAATAAAGGACCCAGAACAGAACCTTGAGGGACTCCACACAACAGATCTGCCGATTCAGACCTCATTTGATTGGCAGATACACTAAAACTGCGCCCAGAAAGGTAAGATGAGAACCATTCTAACACAGACCCAGACAGTCCCACTTCATCCCTTAGTCTTCTCAGCAGGATCTGGTGATCAACTGTGTCAAAGGCTGACGACAGATCCAAGAGAACCAGAACAGTGAATTTACCAGAGTCAGCCGACATCATGATGTCACTGGACACTTTCAATAAAGCTGTCTCCGTAGAGTGATGTTTACGGAAGCCAGACTGAAACTTCTCATGGATGTCGCTCTGATCCAAGAACAAAGACAGCTGCTCGGACACCACCTTCTCCAAGATCTTGGACAAGAAAGGGAGCTTAGAAATAGGTCTGAAATTACTGAGGTCAGTTGGGTCTAAGCCTGGTTTTTTGAGCAGAGGCTCCACAATGGCATGTTTAAATGCATTGGGAAAAACCCCTGTGGAAAGGGAGAGGTTCACCATATTGGTAACCCAGGGGCCAATTACATCAAATACTTTGATAAAAAGCCTACAAGGAAGGACGTCATCTGAGCAAGAGGAGGGTTTCATCTTGTTCACTAGTGCTGAAATATCACCCAAAGATACAGCAGTGAAGGATGACCAAGAGGAGGAGATGGGCTCAGAGACAGTAGGGGTTCCCAACAAAGGGGGAGAGATTTTCTCTTTGATCAATTTAATTTTGTCAATGAAAAATCTCAACAATGCATTGCTGTCAGCTTCACAGAAGACCGGCGTGATTTGAGGAGCAGGAGACACGAGAGAATTAATCGTGTCAAACAAAACTTTGGGGTTTTTCCTATTTGCTGCTACCAGTTTTCTGATGTAATCAGATCTAGCAGTTTCTACCATCTCATTGTAAGAAGTCAACAGATCCCTGAGGTGAAGTCTGTGCACCTCAAGTTTAGTAGACTTCCAGAGACGCTCAGTCTTTCGACAAAGTCTCCTCAGACTCAGGAGACTTCATTTGTCCAAGGGCACCGTTTTTTCTGAATTTTCAAGTTCGATTTAACAGGTGCCACTTGATCTAGTATTTCAACACAATGATCAGTAAAACAGTGAATCAAACTGTCCACATCTGGACAGTCATCAAAGGAAAGACGGTCAAACATAGCAGAAAAACTGTCTGCAGTATCGGCTGAGATGACACGCCTCTGAGACCTAACTTTCAAAGGCTTAGGTTCAGGGATGAAGTCCAGGTTGAACAAGACAAGAGAATGATCACTCAGATGGACATCATGTACAGATACATTAGAAATGTTCAGGCCAAGAGTAAAAACTAAGTCTAAAATGTGGCCTTTTTGATGAGTGGGTTCAGAAACATGTTGCTCAAAATTAAAGGCTTCAGTTAAAGTTAAAAGTTCTTTAGCAGAACAAGATGTGACGTCATCAACATGAAGATTAAAGTCTCCAAGAATAAGAACAGATTCCATCTGAATAATGGAAGATAAGAAGTCACTAAAGTCTTTCAAGAACATCGCCGCAGGACCAGGCGGACGGTAGATTGACACACAATAGAAAGGTCTTGTAGAACCAACCAAGATCATCTGAGACTCAAAAGAAGTGAATTCCTGTGTCTGAATCACTTTGCAAGAACAACTCTCCCTAAAAACAGTAGCAAGACCTCCTCCACGACCAGAGAGGCGAGGCTTCCCCAGGACAGCGCTCCCTACTGGACAGAGTTCGTTCAGATGAATAAACTCTTCCTCTCTCTGCCAAGTCTCAGAAAGACATAATAAATCCAAATTAACTCTTGTGAAAAGATCATTAAGAATAAAGGATTTATTAGTAATGGAGCGAACATTAAGAAGTCCCACATTCAGCACCGATGACGTCACTGACGACGTCACTGACGACGCCGCGTCACTGACAGGCGCGCAGAGCGGGATCTTTTGAAGCGAACAGCGGTCACGTGGTACCAGCTGTCACTGAAGTTCAACTCGGTTGTAAAAGTCGAATTAAAGAGAGGAAATGAAAAAATCTTACCACCTTTCGTTGAGGTCTGGACAGACGGCAGCGCTGATGTGTCGTCACACACAGTGAGAGGAATGTCGATCAAACACCGATGACGTTCGATGACGTCAGAGTTGTTCCGAGCGATCGCGACTGCGCGTCTCATCCTGACCTGTACTCCAGCCCGACTCGATCCCTTGTGGAAATCGCCCGGTACTCGAGAGATCAAACGATATTCCACAGAGTCCGAGTCGATGAGAAGCGGAGCCGGAAACACGTTCACCGGACGTTGGTAACGGTCGCGAGTGAAGTCCTCCATGGACTCTGATGTTGAAAAGAGCATCACGATCATAGATCCGAGATGCTTGAGACATATCTTAAGTGATATGAGCATAATATCCGGACAAGTAGTCGTTAAAACGACTGTTTTTGGCAATTATTGCAGGAGCTCACGTTTCAAGCAGCCGATCAAAGGCTCACCGGAAGCGGAAGTGAAGGAGTCAGTAGATCATCAAACACAGATGTTTCTTGAAGGAGTCAGTAGATCATCAAACACAGATGTTTCTTGAAGGAGTCAGTAGATCATCAAACACAGATGTTTCTTAAAGGAGTCAGTAGATCATCAAACACAGATGTTTCTTGAAGGAGTCAGTAGATCATCAAACAAAGAGATGGTTCTTGAAGGAGTCAGTAGATCATCAAACACAGATGTTTCTTGAAGGAATCAGTAGATCATCAAACAGATGTTTCTTGAAGGAGTCAGTAGATCATCAAACACAGATGTTTCTTGAAGGAGTCAGTAGATCATCAAACAGATGTTTCTTGAAGGAGTCAGTAGATCATCAAACACAGAGATGTTTCTTGAAGGAGTCAGTAGATCATCAAACACAGATGTTTCTTGAAGGAGTCAGTAGATCATCAAACACAGAGATGGTTCTTGAAGGAGTCAGTAGATCATCAAACACAGATATTTCTTAAAGGAGTCAGTAGATCATCAAACACAGATGTTTCTTGAAGGAGTCAGTAGATCATCAAACACAGATGTTTCTTGAAGGAGTCAGTAGATCATCAAACACACATGTTTCTTGAAGGAGTCAGTAGATCATCAAACACACATGTTTCTTGAAGGAGTCAGTAGATCATCAAACACAGATGTTTCTTGAAGGAGTCAGTAGATCATCAAACACAGATGTTTCTTGAAGGAGTCAGTAGATCATCAAACACACATGTTTCTTGAAGGAGTCAGTAGATCATCAAACGCAGATGTTTCTTAAAGGAGTCAGTAGATCATCAAACACAGATGTTTCTTGAAGGAGTCAGTAGATCATCAAACACAGATGTTTCTTGAAGGAGTCAGTAGATCATCAAACACAGAGATGGTTCTTGAAGGAGTCAGTAGATCATCAAACACAGATGTTTCTTGAAGGAGTCAGTAGATCATCAAACACAGATGTTTCTTGAAGGAGTCAGTAGATCATCAAACACAGATGTTTCTTGAAGGAGTCAGTAGATCATCAAACACAGATGTTTCTTAAAGGAGTCAGTAGATCATCAAACACAGATGTTTCTTGAAGGAGTCAGTAGATCATCAAACACAGATGTTTCTTGAAGGAGTCAGTAGATCATCAAACACACATGTTTCTTGAAGGAGTCAGTAGATCATCAAACACAGATGTTTCTTGAAGGAGTCAGTAGATCATCAAACACAGATGTTTCTTGAAGGAGTCAGTAGATCATCAAACACAGATGTTTCTTGAAGGAGTCAGTAGATCATCAAACACAGATGTTTCTTGAAGGAGTCAGTAGATCATCAAACACAGAGATGGTTCTTGAAGGAGTCAGTAGATCATCAAACACAGATGTTTCTTGAAGGAGTCAGTAGATCATCAAACACAGATGTTTCTTGAAGGAGTCAGTAGATCATCAAACACAGATGTTTCTTGAAGGAGTCAGTAGATCATCAAACACATGTTTCTTGAAGGAGTCAGTAGATCATCAAACACACATGTTTCTTGAAGGAGTCAGTAGATCATCAAACACACATGTTTCTTGAAGGAGTCAGTAGATCATCAAACACAGATGTTTCTTGAAGGAGTCAGTAGATCATCAAACACAGATGTTTCTTAAAGGAGTCAGTAGATCATCAAACACAGATGTTTCTTAAAGGAGTCAGTAGATCATCAAACACAGATGTTTCTTGAAGGAGTCAGTAGATCATCAAACACATGTTTCTTAAAGGAGTCAGTAGATCAACAAACACACATGTTTCTTAAAGGAGTCAGTAGATCATCAAACACACATGTTTCTTAAAGGAGTCAGTAGATCATCAAACACAGATGTTTCTTGAAGGAGTCAGTAGATCATCAAACACAGAGATGGTTCTTGAAGGAGTCAGTAGATCATCAAACACAGATGTTTCTTGAAGGAGTCAGTAGATCATCAAACACAGATGTTTCTTGAAGGAGTCAGTAGATCATCAAACACAGATGTTTCTTGAAGGAGTCAGTAGATCATCAAACACATGTTTCTTGAAGGAGTCAGTAGATCATCAAACACACATGTTTCTTGAAGGAGTCAGTAGATCATCAAACACACATGTTTCTTGAAGGAGTCAGTAGATCATCAAACACACATGTTTCTTGAAGGAGTCAGTAGATCATCAAACACAGATGTTTCTTGAAGGAGTCAGTAGATCATCAAACACAGATGTTTCTTAAAGGAGTCAGTAGATCATCAAACACAGATGTTTCTTAAAGGAGTCAGTAGATCATCAAACACAGATGTTTCTTGAAGGAGTCAGTAGATCATCAAACACATGTTTCTTAAAGGAGTCAGTAGATCAACAAACACAGATGTTTCTTAAAGGAGTCAGTAGATCATCAAACACACATGTTTCGTAAAGGAGTCAGTAGATCATCAAACACAGATGTTTCTTGAAGGAGTCAGTAGATCATCAAACACAGATGTTTCTTGAAGGAGTCAGTAGATCATCAAACACAGAGATGGTTCCAAAGCTTAGGAGCAACAGCCTGAAAAGATTTCTCCCCTCTGGTCCGGAAGTTCAGGAACCATCAGTAGATTCTGATCCACAGACCTCAGAGCCCGAGCTGGGGTGTAAGTCTGGATCAGATCATGAAGGTCTGACCATGAATAGATCTGAAAGTAAGAACCAGAATTTTAAAATGATCCTGAAAGAAACTAGTGAAGAGTTTGAAGGAGAAATGTGAGTTCTTCTACTAGAGCGGCTCAGAATTCTGCAGAGTTTTGTATGAACTGCAGGCGAAACAGATCCTTGTTTAGACACAAAATGATACAGTAGTCCAAGAGTAAGACACAAACGCACAGATTATAAGCTTCAGATCGTGTTGTGACACAAGTTTAGAGATTTTCCTCAGTATCTGGTACAATAATTGTTTTAACCTGCAAACAAAGGCTGCATTCTCCTGGCTGTTGTTGTTGTTGTGTACATTTGTGTACATATTGAGAGTTTCGGTCTTTTCTCTGTGTGTGTGTTTGTGTCTCATCTCTGTGTGTGTTTGTGTCTCGTCTCTGTGTGTGTGTTTGTGTCTCGTCTCTGTGTGTGTGTTTGTGTCTCGTCTCTGTGTGTGTGTTTGTGTCTCGTCTCTGTGTGTGTGTTTGTGTCTCATCTCTGTGTGTGTGTTTGTGTCTCGTCTCTGTGTGTGTGTTTGTGTCTCGTCTCTGTGTGTGTGTTTGTGTCTCGTCTCTGTGTGTGTGTTTGTGTCTCGTCTCTGTGTGTGTGTTTGTGTCTCGTCTCTGTGTGTGTGTTTGTGTCTCGTCTCTGTGTGTGTGTTTGTGTCTCGTCTCTGTGTGTGTGTTTGTGTCTCGTCTCTGTGTGTGTGTTTGTGTCTCGTCTCTGTGTGTGTGTTTGTGTCTCGTCTCTGTGTGTGTGTTTGTGTCTCGTCTGTGTGTGTGTGTTTGTGTCTCGTCTCTGTGTGTGTGTTTGTGTCTCGTCTCTGTGTGTGTGTTTGTGTCTCGTCTCTGTGTGTGTGTTTGTGTCTCGTCTCTGTGTGTGTGTTTGTGTCTCGTCTCTGTGTGTGTGTTTGTGTCTCGTCTCTGTGTGTGTGTTTGTGTCTCATCTCTGTGTGTGTGTTTGTGTCTCGTCTCTGTGTGTGTGTTTGTGTCTCGTCTCTGTGTGTGTGTTTGTGTCTCATCTCTGTGTGTGTGTTTGTGTCTCGTCTCTGTGTGTGTGTTTGTGTCTCGTCTCTGTGTGTGTTTGTGTCTCGTCTCTGTGTGTGTGTTTGTGTCTCGTCTCTGTGTGTGTGTGTTTGTGTCTCGTCTCTGTGTGTGTGTTTGTGTCTCGTCTCTGTGTGTGTGTGTTTGTGTCTCGTCTCTGTGTGTGTGCTGTGCAGACGAGCGGCTGACGGCGGAGCAGATGGACGAGCAGAGAGTGCAGAACATAGTGTATCAGTACCTGTGCAGGCTGGAGGAGGCCAAGAGGTGAGGCTGACGAGGACGTCTACAGTCTGGTGCGACTGTTGCTGGATCGATGATGTCATTGTTTCACTCTCTCAGGTGGATGGAGGCGTGTCTGGGGGAGGAGCTTCCAGCTCCCACTGAACTGGAGGAAGCGTTGAGAAACGGAGTCTTCCTGGCAAAACTGGGCCACCACTTTGCCCCGCAGGTGGTCCCTCTGAAGAAGATCTACGACCTGGACCAGCACCGCTACCAGGTGAGTGACTGTTCATGATGCTGACAAGGTCACGGGTCAGTAACATTTTGTCTCCCCCCTCAGGCAGCAGGTCTTCACTTCCGTCACACAGACAACATCAACCACTGGAGAGAAGCTGTGACGTCGCTGGGTCTGCCCACGGTCAGTCCAGCTCAACCAGGGTCACCTGACCCACCAAGACCACCAACCTGTTTGTTCTCAGATCTTTCAGCCGGAAACCACAGACGTTTACGACAAGAAGAACATGCCGAGAGCTGTCTACTGCCTCCATGCACTCAGGTGTCTGCCTGTGTGTGTGTCTGCCTGCCTGTGTGTGTCTGTGTGTCTGTCTGTCTGCCTGTGTGTGTCTGTGTGTCTGTCTGTCTGCCTGTGTGTGTGTGTGTCTGCCTGTGTGTGTGTGTGTCTGCCTGTGTGTGTGTGTGTGTCCGCCTGTGTGTGTCTGTCTGCCTGTGTGTGTGTGTGTGTGTCTGCCTGTGTGTGTGTCTGTCTGCCTGTGTGTGTGTGTCTGCCTGTGTCTGTCTGCCTGCCTGTGTGTGTGTGTGTCTGCCTGTGTGTGTGTCTGTCTGCCTGTGTGTGTGTGTCTGTCTGCCTATGTGTGTGTGTGTGTCTGCCTGTGTGTGTGTGTGTGTCTGCCTGTGTGTGTGTGTGTGTGTCTGCCTGTGTGTGTGTCTGTCTGCCTGTGTGTGTGTCTGTCTGCCTATGTGTGTGTGTGTGTCTGCCTGTGTGTGTGTGTGTGTGTGTGTGTGTCTGCCTGTGTGTGTGTGTGTGTGTCTGCCTGTGTGTGTCTGTCTGCCTGTGTGTGTGTGTCTGCCTGTGTGTGTGTCTGTCTGCCTGTGTGTGTGTCTGTCTGCCTATGTGTGTGTGTGTGTCTGTCTGCCTATGTGTGTGTGTGTGTCTGCCTGTGTGTGTGTGTGTGTGTGTGTCTGCCTGTGTGTGTCTGTCTGCCTGTGTGTGTGTCTGTCTGCCTGTGTGTGTGTCTGTCTGCCTATGTGTGTGTGTGTCTGCCTGTGTGTGTGTGTCTGCATGCCTGTGTGTGTGTGTCTGCCTGTGTGTGTGTGTCTGCATGCCTGTGTGTGTCTGTCTGCCTGTGTGTGTGTCTGTCTGCCTGTGTGTGTGTCTGTCTGCCTGTGTGTGTGTCTGTCTGCCTATGTGTGTGTGTGTCTGCCTGTGTGTGTGTGTGTCTGCATGCCTGTGTGTGTGTGTCTGTCTGCCTGTGTGTGTGTCTGTCTGCCTATGTGTGTGTGTGTCTGCCTGTGTGTGTGTGTCTGCATGCCTGTGTGTGTCTGTCTGCCTGTGTGTGTGTGTGTCTGCATGCCTGTGTGTGTGTGTGTGTCTGCCTGTGTGTGTGTGTCTGCCTATGTGTGTGTGTGTCTGCCTGTGTGTGTGTGTCTGCATGCATGTCTGTTACGAGCTTTCTTAGAGCTTGTTTTCCACGATTATGGGGAAAAAACTCTTAATTGTGATGATTTTTCTCAATATTTCAATTAAATATGTGATTATTTTTAATGTCCTCTTTTCATGCGTTTCTTTTCTAATATAATATATAATTGATTTTACAGTGATGTTGATTTGTTTATTGTTAAGCTAAAGTGATGAAGCCAATGTTAAGGTGAAGGCAAAGTACAGATCAATATAAATGGAGACGTTTTATTCAGTTGCTTTAATTACAGTTGTAAACAAACGTAAAATAAAACTTGAAGCATTTTAAACATTCACTGAAAATGCTCATCAGCCCTCGTCTGTACTTACTGAGAACACTGAAGTTTTATATTTCCTACTGTGTGTTCAGCTTGTACCTGTACCGTCTCGGCGTTGCTCCTCCGATGGATGACCTGTGTGGGAAAGTAAAGTTCACAGGTGAGAGGTCGTCTCTGTGTCGTACACTTGCGTGGACATGTAGCCAGTGACTCATCGTTGAGTTGATGTTTTTCTCCATTAGAGTCTTAGTTCAAGTGTCTTGAGATACCTTTGTAATGACACTTGAAATACAATTGAATTAAAAGGTACACACACATGTACACACACATGTACACCTGTACACACACACACGTACACATGTACACACACATGTACACATGTACACTCACACGTACACATGTACACTCACACGTACACATGTACACTCACACGTACACATGTACACACACATGTACACATGTACACACACACGTACACATGTACACTCACACGTACACATGTACACTCACACGTACACATGTACACACACATGTACACATGTACACACACATGTACACACACATGTACACATGTACACTCACACGTACACATGTACACTCACACGTACACATGTACACACACATGTACACATGTACACATGTACACACACATGTACACATGTACACACACATGTACACATGTACACTCACACGTACACATGTACACACACATGTACACATGTACACTCACACATACACATGTACACTCACACATACACATGTACACTCACACGTACACATGTACACTCACACGTACACATGTACACACACATGTACACATGTACACACACATGTACACATGTACACTCACACGTACACACACACGTACACATGTACACTCACACGTACACATGTACACTCACACGTACACATGTACACTCACACGTACACACACACGTACACATGTACACTCACATGTACACATGTACACTCACACGTACACATGTACACTCACATGTACACATGTACACTCACACGTACACACACACGTACACATGTACACTCACACGTACACATGTACACTCACACGTACACATGTACACTCACACGTACACATGTACACTCACACGTACACACACACGTACACATGTACACTCACATGTACACATGTACACATGTACACACACACACGTACACATGTACACACACACACGTACACATGTACAATCACACGTACACATGTACACACACACGTACACATGTACACACACACGTACACATGTACACACACACGTACACATGTACACACACACGTACACATGTACACGTACACACACACGTACACATGTACACGTACACATGTACACGTACACATGTACACGTACACATGTACACGTACACATGTACACGTACACATGTACACTCACACGTACACATGTACACTCACACGTACACATGTACACACACACATGTACACATGTACACACACACATGTACACATGTACACTCACACGTACACATGTACACTCACACGTACACATGTACACACACACATGTACACATGTACACTCACACGTACACATGTACACTCACACGTACACATGTACACACACACGTACACATGTACACACACACGTACACATGTACACACACATGTACACATGTACACACACACATGTACACATGTACACTCACACGTACACATGTACACACACATGTACACTCACACATACACATGTACACTCACACGTACACATGTACACTCACACGTACACATGTACACTCACACGTACACATGTACACACACATGTACACATGTACACACACATGTACACATGTACACTCACACGTACACACACACGTACACATGTACACTCACACGTACACATGTACACTCACACGTACACATGTACACTCACACGTACACATGTACACTCACACGTACACATGTACACTCACATGTACACATGTACACTCACACGTACACACACACGTACACATGTACACTCACACGTACACATGTACACTCACACGTACACATGTACACTCACACGTACACATGTACACTCACACGTACACACACACGTACACATGTACACTCACATGTACACATGTACACACACACACGTACACATGTACACACACACACGTACACATGTACAATCACACGTACACATGTACACACACACGTACACATGTACACACACACGTACACATGTACACACACACGTACACATGTACACGTACACACACACGTACACATGTACACGTACACATGTACACTCACACGTACACATGTACACACACACGTACACATGTACACACACACATGTACACATGTACACACACACATGTACACATGTACACACACACATGTACACATGTACACTCACACGTACACATGTACACACACACATGTACACATGTACACTCACACGTACACATGTACACTCGCGTACACATGTACACACACACGTACACATGTACACACACACACGTACACATGTACACACACATGTACACATGTACACACACACATGTACACATGTACACTCACACGTACACATGTACACTCACACATACACATGTACACTCACACGTACACATGTACACACACACATGTACACATGTACACATGTACACTCACACGTACACATGTACACACACACCTGTACGCATGTACACACACACATGTACACATGTACACTCACACGTACACATGTACACTCACACGTACACATGTACACACACACCTGTACACATGTACACACACACATGTACACATGTACACTCACACGTACACATGTACACACACATGTACACATGTACACTCACACGTACACATGTACACACACACATGTACACTCACACGTACACATGTACACTCACACGTACACATGTACACACACACGTACACATGTACACACACATGTACACATGTACACTCACACGTACACATGTACACTCACACGTACACATGTACACTCACACGTACACATGTACACACACACATGTACACATGTACACACACACATGTACACATGTACACTCACACGTACACATGTACACACACACATGTACACATGTACACTCACACGTACACATGTACACTCACACGTACACATGTACACACACACCTGTACACATGTACACACACACATGTACACATGTACACTCACACGTACACATGTACACACACATGTACACATGTACACTCACACGTACACATGTACACATGTACACACACACATGTACACTCACACGTACACATGTACACACACATGTACACATGTACACTCACACGTACACATGTACACATGTACACACACACATGTACACATGTACACTCACACGTACACATGTACACACACACGTACACATGTACACTCACACGTACACATGTACACTCACACGTACACATGTACACATGTACACTCACACGTACACATGTACACATGTACACACACACATGTACACATGTACACTCACACGTACACATGTACACACACACCTGTACACATGTACACTCACACGTACACATGTACACACACACGTACACATGTACACTCACACGTACACATGTACACACACACCTGTACACATGTACACTCACACGTACACATGTACACTCACACGTACACATGTACACTCACACGTACACATGTACACACACATGTACACATGTACACTCACACGTACACATGTACACTCACACGTACACATGTACACACCTGTACACATGTACACACACACATGTACACATGTACACTCACACGTACACATGTACACTTTCCACCCTGACTATCCAGAGGAGGAGATCAACAACATGAAGTTGGAGTTGGACAAGTATGGAATCCAGATTCCAGCGTTCAACAAGATTGGAGGAATCCTGGCCAACGAGCTGTCGGTGGACGAGGCTGCAGGTAGACACGGCGCCCTCTACTGGAGACTCTAAGTTAAGCTCGTCTCTCCTCATGCTCAGTCCACGCCGCCGTCATCGCCATCAACGAGGCACTGGAGCGAGGTCAGGTCGCACACACCGCCAAGGCTCTGAGAAACCCCAATGCTCTACTGGGCGACCTGCAGGAGGCGCTGATGAGCGTGTACCAGGAGATGCTGTTGCAGGCCAGGAGGAGGAAGCTGGAGTCTGCTGGATGGGTGAGTCTCCAACACTGACCTTGAGAACTGTCGTCACATGTTGGTAACAAGTATATGTTGCTCACTCCACGTTCTGGGATTAGAGGTTTTTGCTTGTTCTATCAAGATCTTGTTTCAACCACACTACCAAAAACATACTTGGGTTCATAAGGGTCTTCTTAAGGAAGACCAGAAAGGAGAGCAGGCTTTTCTGCCTGAACCCTTGATCATTCAAGTCTGGACTGTCTTGCAGAGATACTGTGGAATCATGTTCTCTAAAATCAAACCAGTCACCACTGAACCTTGATGTTTCCGTTCTCTTCAACTCTTCTGTTCTTCATTACTTCTCTGGGCAGGAGTGGACTTCTCTGCTCGACCCGAGCCTCTCATTTGCTTCCTGTTTATTTAGAGCAACATTTAAAAGACTGCATTGATGGTCTTTCTTTGGTTCAGTTCATGGATGTTTGTATGTGCATTTACAAGAGTTTTACTCAGTCTATGCCTCGATCTCAGCGTCCCAGTGATCATCACCTAAATCTTGGTGTTGAAATGAAAACCTTGAGACAAATGCCTGTCGTTTCCATGGCTGAGGAAAAAGTTAAGAAAAAAAAGGACCCAAATGGTCATGAACAGAGTTTCTGGTCCGTCATCAAACGTTGAGCCTCTGACAGCAGACTCCAGACGAACACACTTGGATTTGATTAAAAACCTCGTCGACAGAGACGTAACAAATACACCTGACATTAATGAGCTGAGCCAGACCTGGACTGATGTTCTGGTTCTGTCAGGGTGGAGGGTCGGAGGAGAAGGACGTCTACGAGGAGAACCTGACTCAGAGGGAGATCCAGAGCAACATCAGCCTGGTCAACGGTGAGTCGTCCACCTGCAGGTCAGTGCTGATGTTGACGGGCTGTCATGTGACCAGTGAGGGCAGCCGTGGAACAGGTGGATGAAGCTCTGGACTGTGACGACGAGCTCTCGCTGCTCGTGGCTCTGCAGCTGCCATGTCTGAAGATCAGAGGCCTGCATAGCGACCATGGACCCTGGTACCTGGACCAGCTGTCAGCCGCTCGCCAACTGAAGGCTCTGGTACGCGCACGCACGCACACACACACACAGACAATGTCATGGACTGACCTCTGACCTCAGGAGCGTGGATCTGTTGATCCACTGGAGCTGGACGAGCTGCAGCATTCAGTGACTTCTGCCAACCAGGAGGCCCAGAGCGCCCACACCAGTGAGTCTGTTGACCTTTGACCCTGAGCACACCTCTACGAGCAGTCACGTTCACGTGTGTTCCAGTGTTGGTGGCGCTGGAGTGTGTGAACGGGGCTCTGCACGGCACAGACGTCAGACGCACGCTCAGCTGCCTGATGACCTCTGACCTCAAGCTGCCGCCCGTGTTTCCATTCGCCGCCGCTCTCTACCACCGCGAGCTGCAGCTGCTGCAGAGACGCTCGCCGCAGGTATGTGACCCGACCCGACCCGACGACTCCTGCTCACTCTTCTGTCCACCAGGAGGCGCTGCAGCAGGAGGAGCTCTTTGTTGCCGTGGAGATGTTGTCGGCTGTCGCTCTCGTCAATCAAGCCCTAGAGACGCGAAACCTTCACCAGTTGAGCTCCGCCCTGACCAGTCCTTCTGCTGCCCTGTCGGACGTGGACCCGTCGCTGGTTGACAAGTAAGCAACACATGTAGAAGCGTCAGTGTTCCTTGAATGATAGTTTAGGACGAACGTGAACTTAGTTTATTTTGTCTGATGAACGCTTCTGTGAACTCGTTCATTCTTGTGTATGTGAACGTCTCACTGATATCGTCCAGTAGGCGACATAATTGTACACTTGCAGACAGAAACACATAATTGTACACTTGCAGACAGAAACGCATAATTGTACACTTGCAGACAGAAACACATAATTGTACACTTGCAGACAGAAACACATAATTGTACACTTGCAGACAGAAACACATAATTGTACACTTTCAGACAGAAACACATAATTGTACACTTTCAGACAGAAACACATAATTGTACACTTGCAGACAGAAACACATAATTGTACACTTTCAGACAGAAACACATAATTGTACACTTGCAGACAGAAACACATAATTGTACACTTGCAGACAGAAACACATAATTGTACACTTGCAGACAGAAACGCATAATTGTACACTTTCAGACAGAAACACATAATTGTACACTTGCAGACAAAAACACATAATTGTACACTTGCAGACAGAAACACATAATTGTACACTTTCAGACAGAAACACATAATTGTACACTTTCAGACAGAAACACATAATTGTACACTTGCAGACAGAAACACATAATTGTACACTTGCAGACAGAAACACATAATTGTACACTTTCAGACAGAAACACATAATTGTACACTTGCAGACAGAAACACATAATTGTACACTTGCAGACAGAAACACATAATTGTACACTTGCAGACAGAAACACATAATTGTACACTTGCAGACAGAAACACATAATTGTACACTTGCAGACAGAAACACTGTACACCGTGTTAATGCGGGAACAACATCAGTTACAACATCAGTTACAGCATCAGTTACAGCATCAGTTACAGCATCAGTTACAACAACAGTTACAACAACAGTTACAACATCAGTTACAACATCAGTTACAACAACAGTTACAACATCAGTTACAACATCAGTTACAACATCAGTTACAGCATCAGTTACATCATCAGTTACAGCATCAGTTACAACAACAGTTACAACATCAGTTACAGCATCAGTTACAACAACAGTTACAACAACAGTTACAACATCAGTTACAGCATCAGTTACAGCATCAGTTACAGCATCAGTTACAGCATCAGTTACAACAACAGTTACAACAACAGTTACAACATCAGTTACAACATCAGTTACAACAACAGTTACAACATCAGTTACAACATCAGTTACAACATCAGTTACAGCATCAGTTACAGCATCAGTTACAGCATCAGTTACAACAACAGTTACAACATCAGTTACAGCATCAGTTACAACAACAGTTACAACAACAGTTACAACAACAGTTACAACAACAGTGAAGCTACAGCAGCAGGATGTCGACACAGTACTAGAGATTCTTCTATAATCGGGTAAACTAGTTTCATGAAGAGGTCGATGAGAAAAATGACATATGTGCACGTCAGGACCATGAACGCATCACAGCGTTAGGTTCAACGTTTTACATAACGACACATAAAATATCTTTGTTGTTTTTACAATGTTGACAATAAATGTAAAATATTTTTTGTATGATGAAATCTGGTGAATATTTTCAATGTTAAAATGGATATAATAATAATGACTGACTTTGGCAATCATTTTGAAAATAAGAGCTCGTAGAAACACATAAATAAGGAACTATGAACTAGTTCATTCTTGGAGCCATGAACTCATTTCTCTTATTGGTTCTTTCCATGAACTGAATGAGAAGGTTGTCCAGTAGCACTGAATCAACCTGACATCAACACAACTGATGCTCTCGACCCCTTTAATACGACACAACATTCCACTGAGTAGACTTGAAAAGACACACCTGTGAAGTTATGTTTCTCCAAAATAGTCTGACTTAAGACTTAATGACTGACGGTCATTGTTGTGCTGAAAGATGAAGCTTTCACTTATTTCACACTTTTTTTTGTGTATGTTAATGTGTGACTCTATTGTATCATCAGTGTGTGTCGTTGTGATGTGTGACTCTATTGTATCATCAGTGTGTGTTGTTGTGATGTGTGACTCTATTGTATCATCAGTGTGTGTCGTTGTGATGTGTGACTCTATTGTATCATCAGTGTGTGTTGTTGTGATGTGTGACTCTATTGTATCATCAGTGTGTGTTGTTGTGATGTGTGACTCTATTGTATCATCAGTGTGTGTATTTTGTTGTGATGTGTGACTCTATTGTATCATCAGTGTGTGTGTGTTGTTGTGATGTGTGACTCTATTGTATCATCAGTGTGTGTATTTTGTTGTGATGTGTGACTCTATTGTATCATCAATGTGTGTGTGTTGTTGTGATGTGTGACTCTATTGTATCATCAATGTGTGTGTGTTGTTTTGATGTGTGACTCTATTGTATCATCAGTGTGTGTGTGTTGTGATGTGTGACTCTATTGTATCATCAGTGTGTGTGTTGTTGTGATGTGTGACTCTATTGTATCATCAGTGTGTGTGTGTGTGTGTTGTTGTGATGTGTGACTCTATTGTATCATCAGTGTGTGTGTGTGTGTTGTTGTGATGTGTGACTCTATTGTATCATCAGTGTGTGTGTGTTGTTTTGATGTGTGACTCTATTGTATCATCAGTGTGTGTCTGTTGTTGTGATGTGTGACTCTATTGTATCATCAGTGTGTGTGTGTGTTTGTTGTGATGTGTGACTCTATTGTATCATCAGCGTGTGTGTGTGTTTGTTGTGATGTGTGACTCTATTGTATCATCAGCGTGTGTGTGTTGTTGTGATGTGTGACTCTATTGTATCATCAGCGTGTGTGTGTTGTTGTGATGTGTGACTCTATTGTATCATCAGTGTGTGTGTGTTGTGATGTGTGACTCTATTGTATCATCAGTGTGTGTTGTTGTGATGTGTGACTCTATTGTATCATCAGTGTGTGTGTGTTGTGATGTGTGACTCTATTGTATCATCAGTGTGTGTTGTTGTGATGTGTGACTCTATTGTGTCATCAGTGTGTGTGTGTGTTGTGATGTGTGACTCTATTGTGTCATCAGTGTGTGTTTGTACAAAACTCTCTTTTCATTGAAATATTGACATTAGAAAATGATCTTAAGCTCCGCCCACTGAAAACCCTTCAGGAGATTAAATCTTGTTGACCATAACCACACTCTCTCTGCTGTGATTGGTCAAGCATGGAGGTTTGTCACTGCGTGTCATCGATCGTCTCCACCTCGTATAAACAAAGCGGGGGGGGGGGGGTTACAGCTGAAGGAGTGAACCCATTAATGCATCATAATGGACTCTCGTAACCTCTCGTTCGCCCAGATCTCAGAGCAGCTTTGTAAAGTAATAAGTGTAAAACGTGGTCATAATGAGGAACTTAATGCATCATGGAGAGCAAGACTGAAGGTAGTGTGCTTGTACTTCCTCCGTGTGCCTGTAGGTGGAAACAAAGAATCCTACACACACAAGCTAACTTGGACTGTGTTCAGGTACCTGGAGCGTCTCTCGGAGGTCAAGTCTGGAGCAGATCTTCTGACCTGGAACCAGCTGCAGGAGGAGATCCACTCGGTGAACACGTCTGTTCTGGAAGAGCATGAGCGTACGTCTCTCAGCGTCATGTGACCTCGTCCGTCTCAGTCACCTGACCTGCTGTCAGGTGTCCTGATGGTGCTGCTGTATGACTGAACCACTGCTGTGACCCCTCAGAGATCCTGGCTGTGAGCCGCATCAACGACTCCCTGGTACAAGGGGACGCACGCAAGCTGCTGTCAGCACTGATGCTGCCCTCTGGTGGTCTGGAGGATGTGCTCCCTGCCAATGCTAGCAGGTATCACAGCCTACTGACCCAAGCCCGGCAGCACAAAGTCCAGGTGAGCTACGAGGTGTGACCTTCTAGCTGGTGAACAGCTGTGAGATGTAACCTTGAGCTCAGTAAAGCTGCTGCTTGCTGCCTTCACACGTTAAATAAAGAGTTTGACTCATCGTCGATGTTTCTTCAGCTGAGCAGAAATCCTGCAGCAGAACTCTGGTGGAGCGACATCCAGGAGGAAGTAAAGAGAGCCAACCTGCAGAGCCAGAGGGCACTGAAGAGTAAGAACACACTCGCACTTGTATAGGAATATATTTAATTATAGATTGTCATCTAAAAATGACATCAAGGTAAATAATATCACAACTTTAATAACAACTGGGTGTGTATGTGTTCAGATGGAACGTCTGGCCAGACTAGTGCAGCCTTATCTTCCACAGACTAACCTAACCTAACTAACCCAAACCTTCCAAACTCATGTTGTTCTGATGAAAGCAAGGTTCAACTTTTTGGACAAAAATGAGTATTTGGCTCAAAAGCATGGAGATGGCAGGTAAGGCTTCAGGCTGTTTTTCTTCAGCTGAACTGGAGTCTAGGTCAGGATGGAGGGATGAACATTCCAAATACCAGTCAGTGTTGGCACTAAACCTTTGAAGGATGAAGGCCAGAAGGCCAGAGAGACAATGTCCCGGAGAACTCGTCTAAATCCACAAAATTATTGCTTTCGTGGAATCTGAGGCTTTGGAGTGGCCTGGTCTAGCCCTGACTCTCATGGAACATCTGGAAGGATCTGAAGAGGGTTAGGGTTAGAAGACGAATATTGAACCATCATAAGAGAGTCATTTTATTACATCACAAATCATTTGAACAGGGTTATGTAGTCTTTTATATATTATAAGATTGATATTATATCAGTGGCGCACGTTTGAATGAATCCACGTCTCAAGAACTACTTTTAGGTTCTTCATGCACAGGATCTGAGCGTGAAACGTTCTAGTCGATAAGACGTTTATCATCAAATGAACATCATTACATCAAAATATCACTACAGTCTGTGTGGTTTCTATGGCCACGACACACACTCTGCATCGCTCCCCACACACACGCTTCAGCATCAAACACACACACACACGCTTCAGCATCAAACACACACACACACGCTTCAGCGTCAAACACACACTTCAGCGTCAAACACACACACACACTTCAGCGTCAAACACACACACACACTTCAGCGTCAAACACACACACACACACTTCAGCGTCAAACACACACACACACTTCAGCGTCAAACACACACACACACTTCAGCGTCAAACACACACGCACGTTTCAGCGTCAAACACACACACACACACACACACACTTCAGCATCAAACACACACGCTTCAGCGTCAAACACACACTTCAGCGTCAAACACACACACACACTTCAGCGTCAAACACACACACTTCAGCGTCAAACACACACGCTTCAGCGTCAAACACACACGCACGTTTCAGCGTCAAACACACACACACACACACACACACACACACACTGAAGCGACACACACACACAAGCACCACTATTTCTATCATAAAGCACAACATTATTTAGAAATAAATGCATTTACTTGCGTAGTTCATGGAGGAAATAAATAAATCCTTAGAATTGTGAAGCTCGTGAAAACTTTCTTAACAACGTCCAGCTTTTCTTGAAAGTAAATCCTCGACCAGATCGACCATTGTGTTGAAAAACAAACTGTTGAATGAACTAAACTCATGGTTTCAGCTCCATGTGACTCGGTGTCGTCCAATCAGACGACATGAACGTGTCACGTGTTCGTGGAAGCGTGACAAGAGTCGCTTCCAAAGCGCTGACGTTGTGTCGCTAACTCGAATCTGATTGGTTCACACAATCCTTGATTTCAATGGACACGAGCCAGCTCTGAAGCGACTGAAGGCCTCGGGTCACGCATGACCAGCTGCTCAAATATGATTGGATGAAAGCTCTCGCATGAATGTACCATCCTGGAAGCAGCAATAGGAACGAAATGAAGAGAAAAGACTATGAGGAATAATTTAATACATATTTATGAAAAATAAACAAAAAAAAAAGTTTTTTATTTGTTTAAATTAAATAAATCCAGTTATTTTCTGATTATGTTTCAGCAGAGAAGGCCACTGGTATATATAACATCTCACTCTTCATGACCTCCTCAGTGTGTCTGGCCGTGGCAGCAGTGAACCAGGCGGTGAAGGAGAACCGGGTGAACCAGACGTTGCGGGTTCTGTCTCTGCCAGAGGTGGCGCTGCAGGGGGTCCTGCCACAGTGCGCAGCCCAGTACCAGCAGGAGCTCGGTGTCCTGGTCCACCTCAGGGCTCAGAGAGGTGAGCACCTGCAGATGCACCGTGACCTCTGACCTCCAACAATGTCCTCTTCAGGGCACAACAAGAGCCCGTGGGTCCGGGTCCAGCTGGACGACGGCTCCTCCTACTTCTTCCACCTGCACAGGCTGGAGGGCACCTGGGACGAACCTGCTGACTTCACCAACAACAGCTCGTTTCTCGACCAGCAGCAGATCCAGGTGAGTCATGTGACCCCGACATGTGGTAGAGTCTGGCGCTGCCTGATGATGTCATGCTCTTCTCGCAGGACGTGGTTAGCATCGTCTCGTCCTCGTACCAGCGCAGTGGCCAGTGGAAGGGCAGCGCGGCCCTCGTCACTCGTCTGCAGGCGGCTTGTCGCGGCTTCCTGGTCAGACACGGACTGGACGCTCGCCGCCGATATCTGCACAACCAGACGGACGCCGTGGTGGTCATCCAGGTGGGAACGCAAAGACATGACATGTATTGGGACCACATATGATTCTGTGATGACCTTCATGAATGTGAGGCTACATCTGACATCACTTCCTGTTCTATTAGCCACTTCTATCAGTCACTGCCTCGGGAGAAACATGAGACTCTCAGAACTTCAGGGTGTCCACCTTGTTTTCAACGTATGTCCTTTTAGTCTCGGTGGAGGCGCTTTGTCCAGCAGAGGGCGTACAGGAGGCGGCTGCAGTTCCTCTACATGAACTGGCGAGCGGCGGTGAAGGTGAAGAGGAAATGAAGACACCAAACACTGCCACGATAATGACTTGTCCTCCTCAGATCCAGGCAGGGGTCAGGATGTGGTCGGCCCGGAGGAAATACAGAGCTCGTCTGAGCTTCTTTAGACGCCACGTAAGTTGCTGCTGATGTCACATGTTTGTTTGGCCCTGGCACAGCACTCCTTCTCTCTCCCACAGGTGGGCGCTGTGGTCAAGATCCAGGCCTTCTTCAGAGCAAACAAGGCCAGAGAGGAGTATCGGACCCTTGGTGAGTCACTGTCTAGGGCTGGGTATTGATCGAGAATTTTTGATACTTTTTTTCAATACCAATTTTATAAGATCAATTCTAACAATAAGAAACTTGTATTGTAGAGTGTAGAGTGTGTAATTCATTTTTATTACGTTAGGTAGAACTTTATTGATCCTCAGGAGGTCTCCTTCGGAAAATAGTTTTTTCCAATTAGACACAACAATACAGACTTTATTATTCATGAAAATAAAATAAGAACAAGAACAAAGAGAAATAAAAAGAAAGAACAAGATGACACCATCTAAGTCTAAAGATAAAGAGTATAGATCAAAGACACTTTCACTCCTGCCCCCACAATTTAGAATTGTACAATCTAATAGCCCGAGGAATGAATGAGTCCTTGAGTCTATTAGTGTTGCACCTGGGAAGGAACATTCGTGTTCCATTTGCTTCTCTGTTCACTGATGACAGTGTTCAGAGGAACATTTCAAGCGCTTGATGGATCTACTGACTCCTTCAAGAAACATCTTAAGACATTTTTATTTGTGTTTTTCTGGAACTACTGTTGTGTTCTCAGTTTTATCTTGACCTTTAAAGTATATACTTTATTGAATATTGTTTTGATTGTTTAAGCGCTTTGTGACCCTGGTCTGGAAAAGCTCTATACAAATACAAATTACTTGCATTTCCACTCCAAGCTTACAGAAAAAACGGTTTGTGGTGCAAGAGAAGCAAACTCGTTACGAAACCATTTCTTCTTTACAGTAAAATGTATTTCTTTGTTATTGTTAAGATAAAGTTATTAAGCCATTTTTAAGATAAAGCCAAAATAATCATACATTGAAATAAATGTTCATTTAGTTACTTTAACGACACGTAAACGAATATATTCAGTGTACTTTAAGAACGGCTGCTCTTTAACGTCTTGACGTCTGTTCTTCTCGTGACTCCACGACGGCTCGAAAATTAAATGAACGTAAAATGAAATAAAATTGCAACCTTTGCGATATAATCATCGCATTTTTTTACAGCGCGATTATATCGCAAATGCAATGAATCGTTCTAACCCTGAAGCATGTTTTCCTACTCGGTACTAACCAGCGTTTGGGTCGGTGCCTCCAGAGAACATAGCTGTGACTGACCACCTCTCTCGGGTCTAGTGCACTCGGACACGCCGCCCCTCCCTGTGGTCAGGAAGTTCCTCCACCTGCTGGAGCTCAGCAACGGTGACATTCGAGAGGAGGAAGAGCTTCTTCATATGAGGGAGGAAGTCGCTCGCAGCATCCGCTTCAATCGGCAGCTGGAGGCCGACCTGAACCTGATGGACCTGAAAATCGGGCTGCTGGTCCGTAACAAGGCCACTTTGCAGGTCAGGACTTGAAGCATCTTTCTCCGTCGCTCGTGGAAATGTTTTGTTCTGATAGTTGTCACCTGACAGGAAGTAGTGTCTCACTGCAAGAAGCTGACCAAGAAGAACAAGGAGCAGCTGTCGGGCATGATGGATGTGGAGCGGACTAAAGGTCTGAAGGCTCTGAGCCGGGAGAGGAGGGAAAGGTTGGAGGCCTACCAGCACCTCTTCTACCTGCTGCAGGTAAGACGATGGTTCTTGCTGGGACTGAACGGGATGTGACGGGTCTTTGTTGCAGACGCAGCCCTCGTACCTGGCCCGTCTGATCTTCCTGATGCCTCAGAGTCGCTCCACGGCCTTCATGGAGATGTTGGTCTTCAGCCTCTTCAACTATGGCGCTGGACACCGTGAAGCCTTCCTGCTGCTGCAGCTCTTCACTCAGGCGCTGCAGCACGAGATCAGGTGGGTCTCCGTAGAGTCTTGGATTTCCATGGCACTCATGGGTTCTGCACTCAGGCTGAAAGTGGACCAGCCGCAGGACGTGATCACAGGAAACCCTACCGTCGTCAAGATGCTGGTCAACTTCTACCGTCACGAACGAGGTCATAACATCTTGAGGGCAACTTTGGGTCCTGCTCTTCAGGACATCCTTCAGGACCGGACGCTCAGCATCAGAACCGATCCGCTGGAGGTCTACAAAACCTGGATCAACCAAACCGAGAGCCAGACTGGACACAAGAGGTCAGAGTCCAGGTAAATAGTTTTTCTTCCCAGCCGTCTCATCACATCCTGTCCCGCTGCAGCTCCCTGCCCTACGAGGTTTGTCCAGAGGAGGCGCTGTCGCACCCTGAAGTCCAGCGTCGCATTGATGTCGCCATCGTCACGCTGAAGAACCTGACGGACCGAGTCCTCAAAGCCATCACCTCCAACCTGCACATGCTCCCGTCAGTCATCCTTCTGTCACCTGTCTTCACCTGTCTTCACCTGTCTTCACCTGGCGTCACCTGGCGTCACCTGGCGTCACCTGGCGTCACCTGTCCTCACCTGTCCTCACCTGTCCTCACCTGTCGTCACCTGTCGTCACCTGTCGTCACCTGTCTTCACCTGTCTTCACCTGTCCTCACCTGTCCTCACCTGTCTTCACCTGTCCTCACCTGTCCTCACCTGTCTTCACCTGTCTTCACCTGTCTTCACCTGTCGTCACCTGTCTTCACCTGTCTTCACCTGTCTTCACCTGTCCTCACCTGTCCTCACCTGTCCTCACCTGTCTTCACCTGTCTTCACCTGTCTTCACCTGTCTTCACCTGTCGTCACCTGTCGTCACCTGTCCTCACCTGTCCTCACCTGTCCTCACCTGTCCTCACCTGTCGTCACCTGTCGTCACCTGTCTTCACCTGTCCTCACCTGTCCTCACCTGTCTTCACCTGTCGTCACCTGTCGTCACCTGTCTTCACCTGTCTTCACCTGTCTTCACCTGTCTTCACCTGTCTTCACCTGTCCTCACCTGTCCTCACCTGTCCTCACCTGTCTTCACCTGTCCTCACCTGTCTTCACCTGTCCTCACCTGTCCTCACCTGTCCTCACCTGTCTTCACCTGTCTTCACCTGTCGTCACCTGTCGTCACCTGTCGTCACCTGTCTTCACCTGTCCTCACCTGTCCTCACCTGTCTTCACCTGTCTTCACCTGTCTTCACCTGTCCTCACCTGTCCTCACCTGTCCTCACCTGTCCTCACCTGTCCTCACCTGTCCTCACCTGTCCTCACCTGTCTTCACCTGTCTTCACCTGTCTTCACCTGTCTTCACCTGTCCTCACCTGTCTTCACCTGTCCTCACCTGTCGTCACCTGTCTTCACCTGTCCTCACCTGTCCTCACCTGTCCTCACCTGTCCTCACCTGTCTTCACCTGTCTTCACCTGTCCTCACCTGTCTTCACCTGTCTTCACCTGTCTTCACCTGTCCTCACCTGTCCTCACCTGTCCTCACCTGTCCTCACCTGTCTTCACCTGTCTTCACCTGTCTTCACCTGTCCTCACCTGTCTTCACCTGTCCTCACCTGTCCTCACCTGTCCTCACCTGTCCTCACCTGTCTTCACCTGTCTTCACCTGTCTTCACCTGTCTTCACCTGTCTTCACCTGTCCTCACCTGTCCTCACCTGTCCTCACCTGTCTTCACCTGTCTTCACCTGTCTTCACCTGTCTTCACCTGTCCTCACCTGTCCTCACCTGTCCTCACCTGTCCTCACCTGTCTTCACCTGTCTTCACCTGTCTTCACCTGTCTTCACCTGTCTTCACCTGTCCTCACCTGTCCTCACCTGTCTTCACCTGTCCTCACCTGTCCTCACCTGTCCTCACCTGTCTTCACCTGTCTTCACCTGTCCTCACCTGTCTTCACCTGTCTTCACCTGTCTTCACCTGTCCTCACCTGTCCTCACCTGTCCTCACCTGTCCTCACCTGTCCTCACCTGTCCTCACCTGTCTTCACCTGTCTTCACCTGTCCTCACCTGTCTTCACCTGTCTTCACCTGTCCTCACCTGTCCTCACCTGTCCTCACCTGTCTTCACCTGTCTTCACCTGTCTTCACCTGTCTTCACCTGTCCTCACCTGTCCTCACCTGTCTTCACCTGTCTTCACCTGTCCTCACCTGTCCTCACCTGTCTTCACCTGTCTTCACCTGTCTTCACCTGTCTTCACCTGTCCTCACCTGTCCTCACCTGTCTTCACCTGTCTTCACCTGTCCTCACCTGTCCTCACCTGTCCTCACCTGTCCTCACCTGTCCTCACCTGTCTTCACCTGTCCTCACCTGTCCTCACCTGTCTTCACCTGTCTTCACCTGTCCTCACCTGTCTTCACCTGTCTTCACCTGTCCTCACCTGTCCTCACCTGTCCTCACCTGTCTTCACCTGTCTTCACCTGTCCTCACCTGTCTTCACCTGTCTTCACCTGTCCTCACCTGTCCTCACCTGTCCTCACCTGTCCTCACCTGTCCTCACCTGTCCTCACCTGTCTTCACCTGTCCTCACCTGTCCTCACCTGTCTTCACCTGTCTTCACCTGTCTTCACCTGTCTTCACCTGTCTTCACCTGTCCTCACCTGTCCTCACCTGTCTTCACCTGTCTTCACCTGTCTTCACCTGTCTTCACCTGTCCTCACCTGTCCTCACCTGTCTTCACCTGTCTTCACCTGTCTTCACCTGTCTTCACCTGTCTTCACCTGTCCTCACCTGTCCTCACCTGTCCTCACCTGTCTTCACCTGTCTTCACCTGTCCTCACCTGTCTTCACCTGTCTTCACCTGTCTTCAACTGTCCTCACATGTCTTCACCGCCAACAGGTATGGGTTTCGCTACACCGTGAAGGTTCTCAGAGACACATTGAGGACAAAGTTCCCAAAGGCCAGTGAGCCCGAGCTGTACAAGGTGATGATTGTTTTTTGCGTCAGAGTGTGGAGTTTGTGCTGATGTGCTCTTCAGATCGTAGGGAACCTGGTCTACTACCGCTACATGAACCCAGCGGTGGTGGCACCGGACGGCTTCGACGTGCTGGAGCGCTCGGCAGGACCCGGTCTTCAGCCGGAGCAGCGTCACATCCTGGGCTCCGTCGCTCGCACGCTGCAGCAGGCGGCCGCCAACAAACACTTCCATGGAGACGGATCTCACGTCGCCGATCTCAACCAGTACATCAGCCGCACACACGCCAAGTTCAGGTCCGGTCCGGTGAAGAACGTGCGCCTCATGCCACCAGGTGAAGCCAACAGGTGTCTTCGTGTCCGACAGGAAGTTCCTGCTGAGTGTGTGTGATGTTCCTGAGCCAGAGGAGCGCTTCAGTGTGGACGAGTTCTCAGAGCTGCTCATTGTCAACAAACCTGTGATCTACATCTCGGTGAGCGAGCTCCTGAACACGCACAAGGTCAGTGGAGATGCAAAGAAATATCCAAATGAATGACTTTAGTTACGTTGAAGGTGCTTTTCATGTGAATATATACGTCTATTCATTTCTCCTCGTGACATCATCACTCTCCAGCTGCTGCTGGAGCATCAGGATGTTCTGTGTCCAGACCCGGCAGACCCGCTCCGGCTGCTCCTGAGGGACGTGGGCTCCCCTCCGACTCTGCAGGATGTTCTTGGTACTGCAGCCAGCGCCTCAGGTACAGCTGGAGTCGTGTGCGACGCCACGAGTCACATGACCACGTCTGTTGAGAACGTTGACATTAGTGTTTGACGTCATGTGATCACCATCAATACTCGAGTCGTTCACGTTTGTTTGCAGCTTCTGAGGCAGGATTTGATCCTCAGAGCGGAAAGACGGAGGTTTCTCTCGCGCTTACGAACAAGTTCGACATTTTTAACTATTCTGAGGACAAACCAGACGCCCTGGGACTCCTGCTCAGGTGAGTTAGCATGTTGCTACTCCTCACTTACGTTAGCATGTTGCTACTCCTCATTTATGTTAACATGTTGCTACTCCTCACTTATGTTAACATGTTGCTACTCCTCATTTATGTTAACATGTTGCTACTCCTCATTTATGTTAACATGTTGCTACTTCTCACTTACGTTAACATGTTGCTACTCCTCACTTATGTTAACATGTTGCTACTCCTCATTTATGTTAACATGTTGCTACTCCTCATTT
This sequence comes from Callionymus lyra, assembly GCF_982586985.1. Classification (NCBI taxonomy): domain Eukaryota; kingdom Metazoa; phylum Chordata; class Actinopteri; order Syngnathiformes; family Callionymidae; genus Callionymus; species Callionymus lyra. The sequence goes on from NW_028258580.1 coordinate 223,038, forward strand.
ATGTTAACATGTTGCTACTTCTCATTTATGTTAACATGTTGCTACTCCTCATTTATGTTAACATGTTGCTACTCCTCACTTATGTTAACATGTTGCTACTCCTCATTTATGTTAACATGTTGCTACTCCTCATTTATGTTAACATGTTGCTACTCCTCATTTATGTTAACATGTTGCTACTCCTCACTTACGTTAGCATGTTGCTACTCCTCATTTATGTTAACATGTTGCTACTCCTCACTTACGTTAGCATGTTGCTACTCCTCATTTATGTTAACATGTTGCTACTCCTCACTTATGTTAACATGTTGCTACTCCTCATTTATGTTAACATGTTGCTACTTCTCACTTACGTTAACATGTTGCTACTCCTCACTTATGTTAACATGTTGCTACTCCTCATTTATGTTAACATGTTGCTACTCCTCATTTATGTTAACATGTTGCTACTTCTCATTTATGTTAACATGTTGCTACTCCTCATTTATGTTAACATGTTGCTACTCCTCACTTATGTTAACATGTTGCTACTCCTCATTTATGTTAACATGTTGCTACTCCTCATTTATGTTAACATGTTGCTACTCCTCATTTATGTTAACATGTTGCTACTCCTCACTTATGTTAACATGTTGCTACTCCTCATTTATGTTAACATGTTGCTACTTCTCACTTATGTTAACATGTTGCTACTTCTCACTTATGTTAACATGTTGCTACTCCTCACTTACGTTAGCATGTTGCTACTCCTCATTTATGTTAACATGTTGCTACTCCTCACTTATGTTAACATGTTGCTACTTCTCACTTATGTTAACATGTTGCTACTTCTCACTTATGTTAACATGTTGCTACTCCTCACTTACGTTAGCATGTTGCTACTCCTCATTTATGTTAACATGTTGCTACTCCTCACTTATGTTAACATGTTGCTACTCCTCATTTATGTTAACATGTTGCTACTTCTCACTTATGTTAACATGTTGCTACTTCTCACTTATGTTAACATGTTGCTACTCCTCACTTACGTTAGCATGTTGCTACTCCTCATTTATGTTAACATGTTGCTACTCCTCACTTATGTTAACATGTTGCTACTTCTCACTTATGTTAACATGTTGCTACTTCTCACTTAAGTTAACATGTTGCTACTCCTCACTTATGTTAACATGTTGCTACTTCTCACTTATGTTAACATGTTGCTACTTCTCACTTATGTTAACATGTTGCTACTTCTCACTTATGTTAACATGTTGCTACTTCTCACTTATGTTAACATGTTGCTACTTCTCACTTATGTTAACATGTTGCTACTTCTCACTTATGTTAACATGTTGCTACTTCTCACTTATGTTAACATGTTGCTACTTCTCACTTATGTTAGCATGTTGCTACTTCTCACTTATGTTAACATGTTGCTACTCCTCACTTATGTGAACATGTTGCTACTTCTCACTTATGTTAACATGTTGCTACTTCTCACTTATGTTAACATGTTGCTACTTCTCACTTATGTTAGCATGTTGCTACTTCTCACTTATGTTAACATGTTGCTACTCCTCACTTATGTTAACATGTTGCTACTTCTCACTTATGTTAACATGTTGCTACTTCTCACTTATGTTAACATGTTGCTACTTCTCACTTATGTTAACATGTTGCTACTTCTCACTTATGTTAACATGTTGCTACTTCTCACTTAAGTTAACATGTTGCTACTTCTCACTTATGTTAACATGTTGCTACTTCTCACTTATGTTAGCATGTTGCTACTTCTCACTTATGTTAACATGTTGCTACTTCTCACTTATGTTAGCATGTTGCTACTCCTCACTTATGTTAACATGTTGCTACTTCTCACTTATGTTAACATGTTGCTACTCCTCACTTATGTTAACATGTTGCTACTTCTCACTTATGTTAACATGTTGCTACTTCTCACTTATGTTAACATGTTGCTACTTCTCACTTATGTTAACATGTTGCTACTTCTCACTTATGTTAACATGTTGCTACTTCTCACTTATGTTAGCATGTTGCTACTTCTCACTTAAGTTAACATGTTGCTACTTCTCACTTATGTTAACATGTTGCTACTTCTCACATAAGTTAACATGTTGCTACTCCTCATTTACGTTAGCATGTTGCTACTACTCACCTAAGTTAGCATGTTGCTAATACTCACCTACATTAGCATGTTGCTGTTCCTCATTTACGTTAGCATGTTGCTACTTCTCCTCACTTAGGCTGTTATCTGTGGCTAAGTTAGCATGTTGTTATGTAGCAAGTTGAGTTTTGTAGCATGTCTTAGATGGTTTTTGTTGCTTCAGTACGAAGCAGCTGATCGTGGACGTGGTCCGGACTCATCCAGGCGACCAGCTGAAGGACGTGCTACAAGCTTCCTCGTCACATGACCAGGTACACGGAGGTTTCCTGCCTTCAGCAAAGACTCAACGATGTTCTCGCCAACAGGAAGCACGACACGACTTCATTATCCAACAGCGAGCGAAGCGAGACGCTCGCACGCCCGATAAGCTGAAGAGAAACCAGTCTCTTGTCGCCGACGGCAACCTGAAACTGGAGGAGAAGAAGAGGAAGATCGTGCGAGGTCTTCGTCGTCTGGAGGTTCTCGGCGTCCTTCAGGCTCCGCACTCACACACTCAGATGCTGCAGATGATCGCCAAGGTAACGAACGCCACGCCACCTGCTTCCTGCCTGACCTGCCGTGTTGTGTCGCCCCCTGCAGGACATTCGCCAGCAGCGTCTCCACCGGCAGCGGCGACGGGTGGAGCTCGTGAAGCTTCGTCAGGCGCTTGGTCATCTGCAGCTGAAGAGCGACTTCCACAGTGAGCAGGTGGACTACTACAGACATTACATCACTTCCTGTCTGGACAACCTGACCGTCAGGTGACGTGAAACACACCCACATCTTCTCCGCTCGGCTGTACTCATGTGTTTGTGTGTTCTTCAGTAAGTCCACCAATAAAAAAGCCACAGAGTCGAAGGGGCAGAAGAAGCTTCCAGCTCTGAGCTACAGTGCCGCCCGACTGCAGGAGAAGGGAGTTCTGTTGGAGATCGAAGACCTTCCGTCCACACAGTCAGAACTTTATGACTTTTCTTCTGGGTCTGCAGCAGCGTTGACCTCTCTCTCCCACCTCAGGTTCAAGAACGTGGTGTTCGACATCACGCCTGCACCGGAGAGAGGAGCCTTCGTGGTCAAAGCTCGCTTCCTTGGAGTGGAGATGGAGGAGTTCCTGCTCAAGTACCAGGTGCCGAGATCCCCCGGCCGGACCCCGGAGCAGACCCGCCTGACCGTGTGTTGTGTTTGCAGGACCTGCTGCAGCTGCAGTACGAGGGCGTGGCCGTGATGAAGATGTTCGACAAAGCTCGAGTCAACGTCAACTTACTCATCTTCCTGCTCAACAAGAAGTTCTTCAAGAAATGATCGGCGTGAACGTCTTCGATCCTCACAGTGACCTTTGACTTGCACTCCTGTCTTTGTCTGGCCTTCCATTTATCTTCTCAACCCTGGTGAGAGTGAGACATCTGCCACCTGTCAATCAAAGTTTTATGTGTAAATATTTTTTCCTCAATAAACTAGTGGATGTTTATGATTCACTTTAAAGTAGTTATTATTAGTAGTTATTATATTTATCGTTTATACTGTATTAGCCTTCAGCTAATGTCGCTCTGTCATTGAAGGCGCCCCCTGCTGGCTGCTTTCATGTTTCACACTTTTTGTAATTCAGGACAGAAGGTATCGATGGTTACTCTGGATCAGAGCTTCATCTTCTCTCCAGCACTGCTCACACACTTCATCACATGATCAGCTGCTCCTGTCATGAGGTCAACACAAGCTACGATAGAAAACATTTGCTCACATCAAAAGAGCCTCAGGAACAAGAGGTCTAATGCGTAAACAGGTCTGTGGGACAGGTGGACTCCCAGGTACTTGTACGACCACATCAATGTCCATCGCTGTGACCAGCTGATGCAGGAACTCCATGTGCACCACAACAGTATCACAATACTTTTGTATGTGGCAGTAAAGCCTGGTGTTAATTGAAGAGGGACGGGGACAGAACAGTTCCTTGTGGTGCTCCTGTATCGCTGTCCACAGTTCCAGACAAACTCTAGTCTGACATCCTGTGGTCGTACGGTGGTTGTGGATCCAGTTGGTAAAAACAGGATCCATTTCGATTTTCATTAGCAGAGGCTGGATGGCGTTAAAAGTTCTGAAGTGAAGAACATCAGCCTCAGACCCATCCAGGGAGGACCGACTGAAGCGTGTAGAAGCATCATCTAGCCAAGAGCATGATGAACCTGTGGTTTGAGCAATAAATGCAAAGAACTATCGTCAGGTTTCAACAGCATCAAACGTTTATTCGACTCATTACAAGTGAGAGAAGAAAAATAGACGACGACTCGACAGAGTTCTGACTTACAAAAATACTATTTGAACTTCAAGTATCTGCACATTGCAGCATTAGCCCCGCCCATTATTAAAACATCTGACAGGCGGGCGGGGCTGTAATTGTCACATGTTACAGGATCGAGAAGTCACTCATGCCCCCTCAGACAGGAAGTGATGTCATCATCAGACCATCACAAAATGACGTGTAAACATTGTCGGATCAGAACGCTCGCCGTCTCCCGGTGTGACGTCATCGGTTGACATGACCTGACAACGTGTTCTTCTATTGCCTTAAACCAAATATCTCACTTATTCCTCGGAGCTGTTGAGCAAGTTTTCGCCTCGAACACTGATACGGGTCAGATGGTCATGACATCATCACACCAGGTGACGGCGAGTGCTCTTTTTAGCTACAGAGTTGTCCGTTCAGTTTCATCTCTGAGCTTCTCTGCTTAGAGCCGCAAACCTGTGGAGGTTGACACCTGTCGGGAGCCGAGTCACCTCTGGTAGGTGACCATGAGTCCGTCCAAAGGTTCAGGTCTCAGATAACAACCTGGTCACTGTGAAGACTCGCAACCTCAACTTCTGGGGTTTTCCAGTGTATGAGTAGTTTATTGAGTCCTTCACGGAGTCAAACCTTTACATGTTTTTCTGATCTGTATCTACGAGAGTTTCAGCAGCACTTTGAGATGAAACTGACACCAAAACTCTGGATCCTGGATCTTCAGCCATCCCAGTAGTGACACCTGTTGGCCATACTCTATTGCACAAAGATCTTTACAGTATTTACAGTCTGGTCCCAAATTAGATTTGTGTCCCACCAGCAACTTCAGGCGTCTTTGGAATTTTAGAATCAAGAACTTTGTTTTGGTCTAAACTTAGAAATGAGGTCCAGGTTTCTTAAAATAAATGTCAAGTCCATTTCTGAGGGATCGGCTCCAGAATTTCACTACTTCGATGTAAATTGTGCATCTGTAAACATCTGGGACGCCGTCAGGAAGCATCAAAATGTGTCGTAAACAGATCCGAGGAATCGTTGAGGAAGCAAGTCACCAGCAGCTGGACCTTCTGAAGTCCTGATGGCCACCGCACTTCAACTTGCTCAATGGCACCCCCTGTGGCTCAGACAAGCAACAACACCTGCTCAATTGTCTCATGAGCTCCGAATGTAATGACAAACTCCAAAACTACAAACGTGCGATAGATATTGTTTGTCTCTGTTTGGAAATTAAGTCCTAAAACATTAACGTAACGTTTCAGAAACACGTAAACTGTTTGTAGGTCCATTCACGACATGTGACATGTAAGCATCACCTTTTCTCTCATGTTGGTTGAAAATAAAAGTAAGATTGTGAGATAGGGGGTTGCTGGTCATCACTGGAGTCCCTTTGTGTCTAAAAACGGTGTTAAGTCCTTCATCTTCAGTCCCTGTTGGACTCAACGACTTTCTCCGACAGGATCTCTTGGAAAGTGGAGAGCTGCTTCATCTCCTCCGTCTGCATCGAGTGTCTCCTCAGCAGCTTTTTCTTCATCTTAAAGTCCGACACTCGCTTGGGAGAAGAAGGGGCCACCGGCACTAGTATCTTGTGTCCACTGTGGACTGGGGAACTGGGCTTGCCATTGCCTCGGATATCTGGAATAGGTCTCTGTGGATTGATGTTGAGCGGTGGCAGAAAACCTGGTCTTGTGTGGGAGATGTGGTCCAGCAGCAGAGTCCCAGATCCACGCCGCTCCAGGAGCCCAGGGGGTCGTCGCCGCAGTGTGATGGGTGAGACGGAATTGGGGATGTTCTCCAGCGATTCTCTGGAGGAGTTAGTGACGAGAGACAGGGGGGAGGCATTGTATTTCCTTCGCTCCACAGATATCCGTCCAGAGTCTGGAGAGCCCGGGATGGAGTCCGGGCAGAGGTGGGTGTCAGATTCATAATGCTCCATCCGGATCAGTCTTGGGTGAGCCGGTGGACGGGCAGCAATAGCAGTCAAACCCTGGATGTTCTCTTGGGGCTCGGGCGCTGTGTTTCTACGATACAAGATCTGATGCTGCTGCACCTTGTCAGCCCATGAAGAGCCAAGGAGACCACCACAATCTTCAGAGCATGACCGGTCAATTAGCATGGGGGAACAAGGGTCATGGGTCTCTATGCTATGCCGCCGAGACAACAGAGGCCTACACGGTTCTATGATTGTCAGTCCGTTCATCCCTTTAATGGTCCTGCTCAGATCGCCCACCTCCACCAGGCCCCCCACCACCCTCTCTTGAGGAGCCCCAGCCACTGCTGAAGGGGCCACCAGACCCCAGGGTTCGGAGTTTAGCCTCTTAAGAAGCTTTCGCTGAGCCGGTTTCTTCTCACCGTGAGGTCTGGCTGAGGGCAGTGGCAAAGCATTAGTCAGAGTAAAACTGAAGATACCATCTCGGTCTTGGACGCCATCTCCAGCAGGGGACGAGGTTCCGATCTCCACCTCAGAAGGGGACATGCAGGCTGGAGACAGTTTGTCCACAATTCCAGGCGAGGGTGGTGAATTGAGGTACTGCTTAGTCTTTTTAGTGCC
>NW_028258580.1:237500-238687 GCF_982586985.1 Callionymus lyra
CGTTTACTCAACTTTCATTTATATTAAACATCACTGAGGACAAATCAACTCAATGACATCAACAATGAAGTTTTCTGTCTCTTTCCTTGAACTTTATTACGAAAAAACACAAGAATTTAATTAAATCCTGGAACAGATGAAGTTAGTTTTTCTCATTTGGAACAGTGTAGTGTAGAGTGTAGAGTGTAGTGTAGAGTGTAGTGTAGAGTGTAGAGTGTAGAGTGTAGTGTAGAGTGTAGAGTGTAGAGTGTAGAGTGTAGTGTAGAGTGTAGAGTGTAGTGTAGAGAGTAGAGTGTAGTGTAGAGTGTAGAGTGTAGTGTAGAGAGTAGAGTGTAGAGTGTAGAGTGTAGAGTGTAGTGTAGAGAGTAGAGTGTAGAGAGTAGAGTGTAGAGTGTAGTGTAGAGTGTAGAGTGTAGTGTAGAGTGTAGTGTAGAGTGTAGTGTAGAGTGTAGAGTGTAGAGTGTAGTGTAGAGTGTAGTGTAGAGAGTAGAGTGTAGTGTAGAGTGTAGTGTAGAGAGTAGAGTGTAGGTGTAGAGTGTAGTGTAGAGTGTAGTGTAGAGAGTAGAGTGTAGAGTGTAGAGTGTAGAGTGTAGTGTAGAGTGTAGTGTAGAGAGTAGAGTGTAGAGTGTAGAGTGTAGAGTGTAGAGTGTAGTGTAGAGTAGAGTGTAGAGTGTAGAGTGTAGAGTGTAGAGTGTAGGGTAGTGTAGAGTGTAGTGTAGTGGTAGAGTGTAGAGTGTAGTGTAGAGAGTAGAGTGTAGAGTGTAGAGTGTAGTGTAGAGTGTAGAGTGTAGTGTAAGTGTAGAGTGTAGAGTGTAGAGTGTGTAGAGTGTAGTGTAGAGTGTAGAGTGTAGAGTGTGGTGTAGGAGTGTAGAGTGTAGAGTGTAGAGTGTAGTGTGAGTGTAGAGTGTAGTGTAGAGTGTAGAGTGTAGAGTGTAGTGTAGAGTGTAGAGTGTAGAGTGTAGAGTGTAGTGTAGAGTGTAGTGTGTAGTGTAGAGTGTAGAGTGTAGAGTGTAGAGTGTAGTTGTAGAGTGTAGAGTGTGGTGTAGTGTAGGTGTAGAGTGTAGTGTAGAGTGTAGTGTAGAGTGTAGAGTGTAGAGTGTAGAGTGTAGTTGTAGAGTGTAGAGTGTAGAGTGTAGAGTGTAGAGTGTAGAGTGTAGAGTGTAGAGTGTAGAGTGTAGAGTGTAGTG
>NW_028258582.1:10000-22500 GCF_982586985.1 Callionymus lyra
CCTCGGTCTCACTGGAGGTTTCGGCAGAGGTGGCAAGCCACAACGCTTGATCGGACCCGCTAAGTCCGGAGGAACCGTCCGCCCGCAATGGGTGGGGGCCCTCCGATGGCGGGTCACGTTGGCAGATCGGTCATCGGTGTAGGTGGTATCACAGTGCGTCCATGACGCGCGAAGGTCGGCTTGAGCCTGAGCTCTTTCCCCGCCGCCTGCGCTGGAGCTCGATACTCTGTCCAAGTATCCTTCGCTCCTATTAACCTCTAGGTGGTTGCGCTCGTGACATCAAAAAGACCACTTTTTGAAGAGCAGTCACACTCGGAAAAAATTTCTTTCGTCAGGCAAAAGAACCAGAGTTCTCCGCGGCCATCCACTCCAACCTTGTCCGACTTTGAGGCACCAGGCTCGGCCACCCTCCGAGCCTTTTCCTTCCCTCTCCTGTTATGGTGCCTCCCTATTAACCTCTAGGTGGTTGCGCTCGTGACATCAAAAAGACCACTTTTTGAGGAGCAGTCACACTCGGAAAAAATTTCTTTCGTCAGGCAAAAGAACCAGAGTTCTCCGCGGCCATCCACTCCAACCTTGTCCGACTTTGAGGCACCAGGCTCGGCCACCCTCCGAGCCTTTTCCTTCCCTCTCCTGTTATGGTGCCTCCCTATTAACCTCTAGGTGGTTGCGCTCGTGACATCAAAAAGACCACTTTTTGAGGAGCAGTCACACTCGGAAAAAATTTCTTTCGTCAGGCAAAAGAACCAGAGTTCTCCGCGGCCATCCACTCCAACCTTGTCCGACTTTGAGGCACCAGGCTCGGCCACCCTCCGAGCCTTTTCGCTCCCTCTCCTGTTATGGTGCCTCCCTATTAACCTCTAGGTGGTTGCGCTCGTGACATCAAAAAGACCACTTTTTGAGGAGCAGTCACACTCGGAAAAAATTTCTTTCGTCAGGCAAAAGAACCAGAGTTCTCCGCGGCCATCCACTCCAACCTTGTCCGACTTTGAGGCACCAGGCTCGGCCACCCTCCGAGCCTTTTCACTCCCTCTCCTGTTATGGTGCCTCCCTATTAACCTCTAGGTGGTTGCGCTCGTGACATCAAAAAGACCACTTTTTGAGGAGCAGTCACACTCGGAAAAAATTTCTTTCGTCAGGCAAAAGAACCAGAGTTCTCCGCGGCCATCCACTCCAACCTTGTCCGACTTTGAGGCACCAGGCTCGGCCACCCTCCGAGCCTTTTCCTTCCCTCTCCTGTTATGGTGCCTCCCTATTAACCTCTAGGTGGTTGCGCTCGTGACATCAAAAAGACCACTTTTTGCAGAGCAGTCACACTCGGAAAAAATTTCTTTCGTCAGGCAAAAGAACCAGAGTTCTCCGCGGCCATCCACTCCAACCTTGTCCGACTTTGAGGCACCAGGCTCGGCCACCCTCCGAGCCTTTTCACTCCCTCTCCTGTTATGGTGCCTCCCTATTAACCTCTAGGTGGTTGCGCTCGTGACATCAAAAAGACCACTTTTTGCAGAGCAGTCACACTCGGAAAAAATTTCTTTCGTCAGGCAAAAGAACCAGAGTTCTCAGCGGTCATCCACTCCAACCTTGTCCGACTTTGAGGCACCAGGCTCGGCCACCCTCCGAGCCTTTTCACTCCCTCTCCTGTTATGGTGCCTCCCTATTAACCTCTAGGTGGTTGCGCTCGTGACATCAAAAAGACCACTTTTTGCAGAGCAGTCACACTCGGAAAAAATGTATTTCGTCTGGCAAAAGAACCAGAGTTTTCAGCGGTCATCCACTCCAACCTTGTCCGATTTTGAGGCACCAGGCTCGGCCACCCTCCGAGCCTTTTCACTCCCTCTCCTGTTATGGTGCCTCCCTATTAACCTCTAGGTGGTTGCGCTCGTGACATCAAAAAGACCACTTTTTGCAGAGCAGTCACACTCGGAAAAAATTTCTTTCGTCAGGCAAAAGAACCAGAGTTTTCAGCGGTCATCCACTCCAACCTTGTCCGATTTTGAGGCACCAGGCTCGGCCACCCTCCGAGCCTTTTCACTCCCTCTCCTGTTATGGTGCCTCCCTATTAACCTCTAGGTGGTTGCGCTCGTGACATCAAAAAGACCACTTTTTGCAGAGCAGTCACACTCGGAAAAAATTTCTTTCGTCTGGCAAAAGAACCAGAGTTTTCAGCGGTCATCCACTCCAACCTTGTCCGACTTTGAGGCACCAGGCTCGGCCACCCTCCGAGCCTTTTCACTCCCTCTCCTGTTATGGTGCCTCCCTATTAACCTCTAGGTGGTTGCGCTCGTGACATCAAAAAGACCACTTTTTGAGGAGCAGTCACACTCGGAAAAAATTTATTTCGTCTGGCAAAAGAACCAGAGTTTTCAGCGGTCATCCACTCCAACCTTGTCCGATTTTGAGGCACCAGGCTCGGCCACCCTCCGAGCCTTTTCACTCCCTCTCCTGTTATGGTGCCTCCCTATTAACCTCTAGGTGGTTGCGCTCGTGACATCAAAAAGACCACTTTTTGCAGAGCAGTCACACTCGGGAAAAATTTATTTCGTCTGGCAAAAGAACCAGAGTTTTCAGCGGTCATCCACTCCAACCTTGTCCGATTTTGAGGCACCAGGCTCGGCCACCCTCCGAGCCTTTTCACTCCCTCTCCTGTTATGGTGCCTCCCTATTAACCTCTAGGTGGTTGCGCTCGTGACATCAAAAAGACCACTTTTTTCAGAGCAGTCACACTCGGGAAAAATTTCTTTCGTCTGGCAAAAGAACCAGAGTTTTCAGCGGTCATCCACTCCAACCTTGTCCGATTTTGAGGCACCAGGCTCGGCCACCGTCCGAGCCTTTTCACTCCCTCTCCTGTTATGGTGCCTCCCTATTAACCTCTAGGTGGTTGCGCTCGTGACATCAAAAAGACCACTTTTTTCAGAGCAGTCACACTCGGGAAAAATTTCTTTCGTCTGGCAAAAGAACCAGAGTTTTCAGCGGTCATCCACTCCAACCTTGTCCGATTTTGAGGCACCAGGCTCGGCCACCCTCCGAGCCTTTTCACTCCCTCTCCTGTTATGGTGCCTCCCTATTAACCTCTAGGTGGTTGCGCTCGTGACATCAAAAAGACCACTTTTTTCAGAGCAGTCACACTCGGGAAAAATTTCTTTCGTCTGGCAAAAGAACCAGAGTTATCAGCGGTCATCCACTCCAACCTTGTCCGACGTTGAGGCACCGATGTCGGCCAAGTTCTGAGCGTTCCACCGCCGAATGCCACTGGTCCTCAACACAGCGGACTTCCAATCCAACCTTGTCCGACTTTGAGGCACCGAAGTCGGCCTCAGCCCGAGCCTTCCCCCGCCGACCTCACTGGAGCCCGCCATCCAGGGACCGGCGGAGGTCGCCCGCATGACCGCGGCAAAGTGTCTCAAAGTCGGGCACGACCGCTCGAGTCACCCGCCAACCCGGTCCGGGGCACCTCCAGGGACCGGCGGAGGTCGCCCGCATGACCGCGGCAAAGTGTCTCAAAGTCGGGCATGACCGCTCGAGTCACCCGCCAACCCGGTCCGGGGCACCTCCAGGGACCGGCGGAGGACGCCCGCATGACCGCGACAAAGTGTCTCAAAGTCGGGCACGACCGCTCGAGTCACCCGCCAACCCGGTCCGGGGCACCTCCAGGGACCGGCGGAGGACGCCCGCATGACCGCGACAAAGTGTCTCAAAGTCGGGCATGACCGCTCGAGTCACCCGCCAACCCTTTCCGGGGCACCTCCAGGGACCGGCGGAGGACGCCCGCATGACCGCGACAAAGTGTCTCAAAGTCGGGCATGACCGCTCGAGTCACCCGCCAACCCGGTCCGGGGCACCTCCAGGGACCGGCGGAGGACGCCCGCATGACCGCGACAAAGTGTCTCAAAGTCGGGCACGACCGCTCGAGTCACCCGCCAACCCGGTCCGGGGCACCTCCAGGGACCGGCGGAGGACGCCCGCATGACCGCGACAAAGTGTCTCAAAGTCGGGCACGACCGTTCGAGTCACCCGCCAACCCGGTCCGGGGAACCTCCGGGGACCGGCGGAGGTCGCTCGCATGACCGCGACAAAGTGTCTCAAAGTCGGGCACGACCGCTCGAGTCACCCGCCAACCCGGTCCGGGGCACCTCCAGGGACCGGCGGAGGACGCCCGCATGACCGCGACAAAGTGTCTCAAAGTCGGGCATGACCGTTCGAGTCACCCGCCAACCCGGTCCGGGGCACCTCCAGGGACCGGCGGAGGAGGCCCGCATGACCGCGACAAAGTGTCTCAAAGTCGGGCATGACCGCTCGAGTCACCCGCCAACCCGGTCCGGGGCACCTCCGGGGACCGGCGGAGGACGCCCGCATGACCGCGACAAAGTGTCTCAAAGTCGGGCACGACCGCTCGAGTCACCCGCCAACCCGGTCCGGGGCACCTCCGGGGACCGGCGGAGGACGCCCGCATGACCGCGACAAAGTGTCTCAAAGTCGGGCACGACCGCTCGAGTCACCCGCCAACCCGGTCCGGGGCACCTCCGGGGACCGGCGGAGGACGCCCGCATGACCGCGACAAAGTGTCTCAAAGTCGGGCATGACCGCTCGAGTCACCCGCCAACCCGGTCCGGGGCACCTCCGGGGACCGGCGGAGGACGCCCGCATGACCGCGACAAAGTGTCTCAAAGTCGGGCACGACCGCTCGAGTCACCCGCCAACCCGGTCCGGGGCACCTCCGGGGAGCAGTGGAGGTCGCTCGCATGACCGCGACAAAGTGTCTCAAAGTCGGGCATGACCGCTCGAGTCGCCCGCCATCCCGGTCCGGAGCTCAACACTTTGTCGTTTTTTCCACTCCCTCCCCATTAACCTCTAGGTGGTTGCGCTCGTGACATCAAAAAGACCACTTTTTGCAGAGCAGTCACACTCGGAAAAAATTCGTTTCGTCTGGCAAAAGAACCAGAGTTCTCAGCGGGCTTCCAGTCCAACCTTGTCCGATTTTGAGGCACCAGGCTCGGCCACAGTCCGAGCCCATTCACTCCCTCCCCTGTTGTACTCGCTCCCTATTAACCTCTAGGTGGTTGCGCTCGTGACATCAAAAAGACCACTTTTTGAGGAGCAGTCACACTTGGGAAAAATCCGTTTGCGCTCACACCATCCCTCCCCATTAACCTCTAGGTGGTTGCGCTCGTGACATCAAAAAGACCACTTTTTGAGGAGCAGTCACACTTAGGAAAAATCCGTTTGCGCTCACACCATCCCTCCCCATTAACCTCTAGGTGGTTGCGCTCGTGACATCAAAAAGACCACTTTTTGAGGAGCAGTCAGACACCGAGGTTTTCTGGATTTATGTCCGTTTTCCTGGTTCTCTGACTCGGGCACCTTGTGACCGACATCCCCCCCTTCCCTGGTTCTATTTTGCCGATACTTTGGTGAGTTTTCTACCCGCAAACCAAGCCCCCCAAGCCCGCCGCCTGGTGGGGGAACATGCCCCCTGGTCCTGGTTCTATTTTAGGACACTTTGGTGAGTTTTCTACCCGCAAACCAAGCCCCCCAAGCCCGCCGCCTGGTGGGGGAACATGCCCCCTGGTCCCGGTTCTATTTTAGGACACTTTGGTGAGTTTTCTACCCGCAAACCAAGCCCCCCAAGCCCGCCGCCTGGTGGGGGAAGATGCCCCCTGGTCCCGGTTCTATTTTAGGACACTTTGGTGAGTTTTCTACCCGCAAACCAAGCCCCCCAAGCCCGCCGCCTGGTGGGGGAACATGCCCCCTGGTCCCGGTTCTATTTTAGGACACTTTGGTGAGTTTTCTACCCGCAAACCAAGCCCCCCAAGCCCGCCGCCTGGTGGGGGAACATGCCGCCTAGCCCGTTTCTATTTTAGGTCACTTTGGTGAGTTTTCTACCCGCAAACCAAGCCCCCCAAGCCCGCCGCCTGGTGGGGGAAGAGGCCCCCTGGTCCCGGTTCTATTTTAGGACACTTTGGTGAGTTTTCTACCCGCAAACCAAGCCCCCCAAGCCCGCCGCCTGGTGGGGGAACATGCCCCCTGGTCCTGGTTCTATTTTAGGACACTTTGGTGAGTTTTCTACCCGCAAACCAAGCCCCCCAAGCCCGCCGCCTGGTGGGGGAACATGCCCCCTGGTCCCGGTTCTATTTTAGGACACTTTGGTGAGTTTTCTACCCGGAAACCAAGCCCCCCAAGCCCGCCACCTGGTGGGGGAAGAGGCCCCCTGGTCCCGGTTCTATTTTAGGACACTTTGGTGAGTTTTCTACCCACACTGCAGGTCCCCAAATGCCGCCATCTGGTGGGGGAACATGCCGCCTGCACCGGTTCTATTTTAAGTCACTTTGGTGAGTTTTCTGCCCACACTACGGGTCCCCAAATGCCGCCATCTGGTGGGGGAACATGCCGCCTGCACCGGTTCTATTTTAAGTCACTTTGGTGAGTTTTCTGCCCACACTACGGGTCCCCAAATGCCGCCATCTGGTGGGGGAACATGCCGCCTGCACCGGTTCTATTTTAAGTCACTTTGGTGAGTTTTCTGCCCACACTACGGGTCCCCAAATGCCGCCATCTGGTGGGGGAACATGCCGCCTGCACCGGTTCTATTTTAAGTCACTTTGGTGAGTTTTCTGCCCACACTACGGCTCCCCAAATGCCGCCATCTGGTGGGGGAACATGCCGCCTGCACCGGTTCTATTTTAAGTCACTTTGGTGAGTTTTCTACCCACACTACGGGTCCCCAAATGCCGCCATCTGGTGGGGGAACATGCCGCCTGCACCGGTTCTATTTTAAGTCACTTTGGTGAGTTTTCTACCCACACTACGGGTCCCCAAATGCCGCCATCTGGTGGGGGAACATGCCGCCTGCACCGGTTCTATTTTAAGTCACTTTGGTGAGTTTTCTGCCCACACTACGGGTCCCCAAATGCCGCCATCTGGTGGGGGAACTGCCGCCTAGTCCCGGTTCTATTTTAGGTCACTTTTCTCACTTTCTGACCCACAAATAATGCCCCAAATGCCGCCGCCTGGTGGGGGGAACTGCCGCCTAGTCCCGGTTCTATTTTAGGTCACTTTTCTCACTTTCTTACCCACAAATAATGCCCCAAATGCCGCCGCCTGGTGGGGGGAACTGCCGCCTAGTCCCGGTTCTATTTTAGGTCACTTTTCTCACTTTCTGACCCACAAATAATGCCCCAAATGCCGCCGCCTGGTGGGGGGAACTGCCGCCTAGTCCCGGTTCTATTTTAGGTCACTTTTCTCACTTTCTGACCCACAAATAATGCCCCAAATGCCGCCGCCTGGTGGGGGGAACTGCCGCCTAGTCCCGGTTCTATTTTAGGTCACTTTTCTCACTTTCTGACCCACAAATAATGCCCCAAATGCCGCCGCCTGGTGGGGGGAACTGCCGCCTAGTCCCGGTTCTATTTTAGGTCACTTTTCTCACTTTCTTACCCACAAATAATGCCCCAAATGCCGCCGCCTGGTGGGGGGAACTGCCGCCTAGTCCCGGTTCTATTTTAGGTCACTTTTCTCACTTTCTTACCCACAAATAATGCCCCAAATGCCGCCGCCTGGTGGGGGGAACTGCCGCCTAGTCCCGGTTCTATTTTAGGTCACTTTTCTCACTTTCTGACCCACAAATAATGCCCCAAATGCCGCCGCCTGGTGGGGGGAACTGCCGCCTAGTCCCGGTTCTATTTTAGGTCACTTTTCTCACTTTCTGACCCACAAATAATGCCCCAAATGCCGCCGCCTGGTGGGGGGAACTGCCGCCTAGTCCCGGTTCTATTTTAGGTCACTTTTCTCACTTTCTGACCCACAAATAATGCCCCAAATGCCGCCGCCTGGTGGGGGGAACTGCCGCCTAGTCCCGGTTCTATTTTAGGTCACTTTTCTCACTTTCTGACCCACAAATAATGCCCCAAATGCCGCCGCCTGGTGGGGGGAACTGCCGCCTAGTCCCGGTTCTATTTTAGGTCACTTTTCTCACTTTCTGACCCACAAATAATGCCCCAAATGCCGCCGCCTGGTGGGGGGAACTGCCGCCTAGTCCCGGTTCTATTTTAGGTCACTTTTCTCACTTTCTTACCCACAAATAATGCCCCAAATGCCGCCGCCTGGTGGGGGGAACTGCCGCCTAGTCCCGGTTCTATTTTAGGTCACTTTTCTCACTTTCTTACCCACAAATAATGCCCCAAATGCCGCCGCCTGGTGGGGGGAACTGCCGCCTAGTCCCGGTTCTATTTTAGGTCACTTTTCTCACTTTCTGACCCACAAATAATGCCCCAAATGCCGCCGCCTGGTGGGGGGAACTGCCGCCTAGTCCCGGTTCTATTTTAGGTCACTTTTCTCACTTTCTGACCCACAAATAATGCCCCAAATGCCGCCGCCTGGTGGGGGGAACTGCCGCCTAGTCCCGGTTCTATTTTAGGTCACTTTTCTCACTTTCTTACCCACAAATAATGCCCCAAATGCCGCCGCCTGGTGGGGGGAACTGCCGCCTAGTCCCGGTTCTATTTTAGGTCACTTTTCTCACTTTCTGACCCACAAATAATGCCCCAAATGCCGCCGCCTGGTGGGGGGAACTGCCTGCTAGTCCCGGTTCTATTTTAGGTCACTTTTCTCACTTTTCTACCCACAAATAATGGCAAAAAAAAATGCTTACAGCACCCAGTATTCCCAGGCGGTCTCCCATCCAAGTACTAACTGGGCCCGACCCTGCTTGGCTTCCGAGATCAGACGAGATCGGGCTCATTCAGGGTGGTGTGGCCGTAAGCGAGGGAAGCGCTTGTGAAATGCCCCAAAGTGTTGAAAATGTTCCCCAGGCCCCTGGTTCCCCATCCCCGCAGGAGGAGGCTCCCCAGGCCCCCTGGTTCCCCATCCCCGCAGGAGGAGGCTCCCCAGGCCCCCTGGTGCAGGAGGAGGCTCCCCAGGCCCCTGGTTCCCCATCCCCGCAGGAGGAGGCTCCCCAGGCCCCCTGGTTCCCCATCCCCGCAGGAGGAGGCTCCCCAGGCCCCATGGTTCCCCATCACCGCAGGAGGAGGCTCCCCAGGCCCCTGGTTCCCCATCCCCGCAGGAGGAGGCTCCCCAGGCCCCCTGGTTCCCCATCCCCGCAGGAGGAGGCTCCCCAGGCCCCATGGTTCCCCATCACCGCAGGAGGAGGCTCCCCAGGCCCCCTGGTTCCCCATCCCCGCAGGAGGAGGCTCCCCAGGCCCCCTGGTGCAGGAGGAGGCTCCCCAGGCCCCCTGGTTCCCCATCCCCGCAGGAGGAGGCTCCCCAGGCCCCCTGGTTCTCCATGCCCGCAGGAGGAGGCTCCCCAGGCCCCTGGTTCTCCATCCCCGCAGGAGGAGGCTCCCCAGGCCCCCTGGTTCTCCATCCCCGCAGGAGGAGGCTCCCCAGGCCCCCTGGTTCTCCATCCCCGCAGGAGGAGGCTCCCCAGGCCCCTGGTTCTCCATCCCCGCAGTAGGAGGCTCCCCAGGCCCCCTGGTTCTCCATCCCCGCAGGAGGAGGCTCCCCAGGCCCCCTGGTTCTCCATCCCCGCAGGAGGAGGCTCCCCAGGCCCCCTGGTTCTCCATCCCCGCAGGAGGAGGCTCCCCAGGCCCCTGGTTCTCCATGCCCGCAGGAGGAGGCTCCCCAGGCCCCCATGTTCTCCATGCCCGCAGGAGGAGGCTCCCCAGGCCCCTTGGTTCTCCATCCCCGCAGGAGGAGGCTCCCCAGGCCCCTGGTTCCCCATCCCCGCAGGAGGAGGCTCCCCAGGCCCCCTGGTTCTCCATGCCCGCAGGAGGAGGCTCCCCAGGCCCCCTGGTTCTCCATGCCCGCAGGAGGAGGCTCCCCAGGCCCCCTGGTTCTCCATGCCCGCAGGAGGAGGCTCCCCAGGCCCCCTGGTTCTCCATCCCCGCAGGAGGAGGCTCCCCAGGCCCCTGGTTCTCCATGCCCGCAGGAGGAGGCTCCCCAGGCCCCCTGGTTCTCCATGACCGCAGGAGGAGGCTCCCCAGGCCCCCTGGTTCTCCATCCCCGCAGGAGGAGGCTCCCCAGGCCCCCTGGTTCCCCATCCCCGCAGGAGGAGGCTCCCCAGGCCCCCTGGTTCTCCATGCCCGCAGGAGGAGGCTCCCCAGGCCCCCTGGTTCCCCATCCCCGCAGGAGGAGGCTCCCCAGGCCCCTGGTTCTCCATCACCGCAGGAGGAGGCTCCCCAGGCCCCCTGGTTCTCCATGCCCGCGGGAGGAGGCTCCCCAGGCCCCCTGGTTGGGAGAGGGGGAAAAAGACCAAAGTGTTTAAAAATGCCCCAAAGTGTTGAAAATGTTCCCCAGGCCCCTGGTTCCCCATCCCCGCAGGAGGAGGCTCCCCAGGCCCCCTGGTTGGGAGAGGGGGAAAAAGAGCAAAGTGTTTAAAAATGCCCCAAAGTGTTGAAAATGTTCCCCAGGCCCCTGGTTCCCCATCCCCGCAGGAGGAGGCTCCCCAGGCCCCCTGGTTGGGAGAGGGGGAAAAAGAGCAAAGTGTTTAAAAATGCCCCAAAGTGTTGAAAATGTTCCCCAGGCCCCTGGTTCCCCATCCCCGCAGGAGGAGGCTCCCCAGGCCCCCTGGTTGGGAGAGGGGGGAAAAAGACCAAAGTGTTTAAAAATGCCCCAAAGTGTTGAAAATGTTCCCCAGGCCCCTGGTTCCCCATCCCCGCAGGAGGAGGCTCCCCAGGCCCCCTGGTTGGGAGAGGGGGAAAAAGAGCAAAGTGTTTAAAAATGCCCCAAAGTGTTGAAAATGTTCCCCAGGCCCCTGGTTCCCCATCCCCGCAGGAGGAGGCTCCCCAGGCCCCCTGGTTGGGAGAGGGGGGAAAAGAGCAAAGTGTTTAAAAATGCCCCAAAGTGTTGAAAATGTTCCCCAGGCCCCTGGTTCCCCATCCCCGCAGGAGGAGGCTCCCCAGGCCCCCTGGTTGGGAGAGGGGGAAAAAGAGCAAAGTGTTTAAAAATGCCCCAAAGTGTTGAAAATGTTCCCCAGGCCCCTGGTTCCCCATCCCCGCAGGAGGAGGCTCCCCAGGCCCCCTGGTTGGGAGAGGGGGGAAAAAGACCAAAGTGTTTAAAAATGCCCCAAAGTGTTGAAAATGTTCCCCAGGCCCCTGGTTCCCCATCCCCGCAGGAGGAGGCTCCCCAGGCCCCCTGGTTGGGAGAGGGGGAAAAAGAGCAAAGTGTTTAAAAATGCCCCAAAGTGTTGAAAATGTTCCCCAGGCCCCTGGTTCCCCATCCCCGCAGGAGGAGGCTCCCCAGGCCCCCTGGTTGGGAGAGGGGGGAAAAGAGCAAAGTGTTTAAAAATGCCCCAAAGTGTTGAAAATGTTCCCCAGGCCCCTGGTTCCCCATCCCCGCAGGAGGAGGCTCCCCAGGCCCCCTGGTTGGGAGAGGGGGAAAAAGAGCAAAGTGTTTAAAAATGCCCCAAAGTGTTGAAAATGTTCCCCAGGCCCCTGGTTCCCCATCCCCGCAGGAGGAGGCTCCCCAGGCCCCCTGGTTGGGAGAGGGGGAAAAAGAGCAAAGTGTTTAAAAATGCCCCAAAGTGTTGAAAATGTTCCCCAGGCCCCTGGTTCCCCATCCCCGCAGGAGGAGGCTCCCCAGGCCCCCTGGTTGGGAGAGGGGGGAAAAAGACCAAAGTGTTTAAAAATGCCCCAAAGTGTTGAAAATGTTCCCCAGGCCCCTGGTTCCCCATCCCCGCAGGAGGAGGCTCCCCAGGCCCCCTGGTTGGGAGAGGGGGAAAAAGAGCAAAGTGTTTAAAAATGCCCCAAAGTGTTGAAAATGTTCCCCAGGCCCCTGGTTCCCCATCCCCGCAGGAGGAGGCTCCCCAGGCCCCCTGGTTGGGAGAGGGGGGAAAAGAGCAAAGTGTTTAAAAATGCCCCAAAGTGTTGAAAATGTTCCCCAGGCCCCTGGTTCCCCATCCCCGCAGGAGGAGGCTCCCCAGGCCCCCTGGTTGGGAGAGGGGGAAAAAGAGCAAAGTGTTTAAAAATGCCCCAAAGTGTTGAAAATGTTCCCCAGGCCCCTGGTTCCCCATCCCCGCAGGAGGAGGCTCCCCAGGCCCCCTGGTTGGGAGAGGGGGAAAAAGAGCAAAGTGTTTAAAAATGCCCCAAAGTGTTGAAAATGTTCCCCGGCCTCCTGGTACCCCATCCCCGCATGAGGATGTCACCCAGGCCCCTGGTTCTCCATCCCCGCAGGAGGAGGGATTGTGGGTGGGAGAGGGAAAAAAAGGCTAAAGTGTTTAAAAATGCCCCAAAGTGTTGAAAATGTTCCCCGGCCTCCTGGTACCCCATCCCCGCATGAGGATGTCACCCAGGCCCCTGGTTCTCCATCCCCGCAGGAGGAGGGATTGTGGGTGGGAGAGGGGAAAAAAAGAGCAAAGTGTTTAAAAATGCCCCAAAGTGTTGAAAATGTTCCCCAGCCTCCTGGTACCCCATCCCCGCATGAGGATGTCACCCAGGCCCCTGGTTCTCCATCCCCGCAGCAGGAGGGATTGTGGGTGGGAGAGGGAAAAAAAGGCTAAAGTGTTTAAAAAG
>NW_028258582.1:32500-40000 GCF_982586985.1 Callionymus lyra
CCTGTTATGGTGCCTCCCTATTAACCTCTAGGTGGTTGCGCTCGTGACATCAAAAAGACCACTTTTTGCAGAGCAGTCACACTCGGGAAAAATTTATTTCGTCTGGCAAAAGAACCAGAGTTTTCAGCGGTCATCCACTCCAACCTTGTCCGATTTTGAGGCACCAGGCTCGGCCACCCTCCGAGCCTTTTCACTCCCTCTCCTGTTATGGTGCCTCCCTATTAACCTCTAGGTGGTTGCGCTCGTGACATCAAAAAGACCACTTTTTTCAGAGCAGTCACACTCGGGAAAAATTTCTTTCGTCTGGCAAAAGAACCAGAGTTTTCAGCGGTCATCCACTCCAACCTTGTCCGATTTTGAGGCACCAGGCTCGGCCACCGTCCGAGCCTTTTCACTCCCTCTCCTGTTATGGTGCCTCCCTATTAACCTCTAGGTGGTTGCGCTCGTGACATCAAAAAGACCACTTTTTTCAGAGCAGTCACACTCGGGAAAAATTTCTTTCGTCTGGCAAAAGAACCAGAGTTTTCAGCGGTCATCCACTCCAACCTTGTCCGATTTTGAGGCACCAGGCTCGGCCACCCTCCGAGCCTTTTCACTCCCTCTCCTGTTATGGTGCCTCCCTATTAACCTCTAGGTGGTTGCGCTCGTGACATCAAAAAGACCACTTTTTTCAGAGCAGTCACACTCGGGAAAAATTTCTTTCGTCTGGCAAAAGAACCAGAGTTATCAGCGGTCATCCACTCCAACCTTGTCCGACGTTGAGGCACCGATGTCGGCCAAGTTCTGAGCGTTCCACCGCCGAATGCCACTGGTCCTCAACACAGCGGACTTCCAATCCAACCTTGTCCGACTTTGAGGCACCGAAGTCGGCCTCAGCCCGAGCCTTCCCCCGCCGACCTCACTGGAGCCCGCCATCCAGGGACCGGCGGAGGTCGCCCGCATGACCGCGGCAAAGTGTCTCAAAGTCGGGCACGACCGCTCGAGTCACCCGCCAACCCGGTCCGGGGCACCTCCAGGGACCGGCGGAGGTCGCCCGCATGACCGCGGCAAAGTGTCTCAAAGTCGGGCATGACCGCTCGAGTCACCCGCCAACCCGGTCCGGGGCACCTCCAGGGACCGGCGGAGGACGCCCGCATGACCGCGACAAAGTGTCTCAAAGTCGGGCACGACCGCTCGAGTCACCCGCCAACCCGGTCCGGGGCACCTCCAGGGACCGGCGGAGGACGCCCGCATGACCGCGACAAAGTGTCTCAAAGTCGGGCATGACCGCTCGAGTCACCCGCCAACCCTTTCCGGGGCACCTCCAGGGACCGGCGGAGGACGCCCGCATGACCGCGACAAAGTGTCTCAAAGTCGGGCATGACCGCTCGAGTCACCCGCCAACCCGGTCCGGGGCACCTCCAGGGACCGGCGGAGGACGCCCGCATGACCGCGACAAAGTGTCTCAAAGTCGGGCACGACCGCTCGAGTCACCCGCCAACCCGGTCCGGGGCACCTCCAGGGACCGGCGGAGGACGCCCGCATGACCGCGACAAAGTGTCTCAAAGTCGGGCACGACCGTTCGAGTCACCCGCCAACCCGGTCCGGGGAACCTCCGGGGACCGGCGGAGGTCGCTCGCATGACCGCGACAAAGTGTCTCAAAGTCGGGCACGACCGCTCGAGTCACCCGCCAACCCGGTCCGGGGCACCTCCAGGGACCGGCGGAGGACGCCCGCATGACCGCGACAAAGTGTCTCAAAGTCGGGCATGACCGTTCGAGTCACCCGCCAACCCGGTCCGGGGCACCTCCAGGGACCGGCGGAGGAGGCCCGCATGACCGCGACAAAGTGTCTCAAAGTCGGGCATGACCGCTCGAGTCACCCGCCAACCCGGTCCGGGGCACCTCCGGGGACCGGCGGAGGACGCCCGCATGACCGCGACAAAGTGTCTCAAAGTCGGGCACGACCGCTCGAGTCACCCGCCAACCCGGTCCGGGGCACCTCCGGGGACCGGCGGAGGACGCCCGCATGACCGCGACAAAGTGTCTCAAAGTCGGGCACGACCGCTCGAGTCACCCGCCAACCCGGTCCGGGGCACCTCCGGGGACCGGCGGAGGACGCCCGCATGACCGCGACAAAGTGTCTCAAAGTCGGGCATGACCGCTCGAGTCACCCGCCAACCCGGTCCGGGGCACCTCCGGGGACCGGCGGAGGACGCCCGCATGACCGCGACAAAGTGTCTCAAAGTCGGGCACGACCGCTCGAGTCACCCGCCAACCCGGTCCGGGGCACCTCCGGGGAGCAGTGGAGGTCGCTCGCATGACCGCGACAAAGTGTCTCAAAGTCGGGCATGACCGCTCGAGTCGCCCGCCATCCCGGTCCGGAGCTCAACACTTTGTCGTTTTTTCCACTCCCTCCCCATTAACCTCTAGGTGGTTGCGCTCGTGACATCAAAAAGACCACTTTTTGCAGAGCAGTCACACTCGGAAAAAATTCGTTTCGTCTGGCAAAAGAACCAGAGTTCTCAGCGGGCTTCCAGTCCAACCTTGTCCGATTTTGAGGCACCAGGCTCGGCCACAGTCCGAGCCCATTCACTCCCTCCCCTGTTGTACTCGCTCCCTATTAACCTCTAGGTGGTTGCGCTCGTGACATCAAAAAGACCACTTTTTGAGGAGCAGTCACACTTGGGAAAAATCCGTTTGCGCTCACACCATCCCTCCCCATTAACCTCTAGGTGGTTGCGCTCGTGACATCAAAAAGACCACTTTTTGAGGAGCAGTCACACTTAGGAAAAATCCGTTTGCGCTCACACCATCCCTCCCCATTAACCTCTAGGTGGTTGCGCTCGTGACATCAAAAAGACCACTTTTTGAGGAGCAGTCAGACACCGAGGTTTTCTGGATTTATGTCCGTTTTCCTGGTTCTCTGACTCGGGCACCTTGTGACCGACATCCCCCCCTTCCCTGGTTCTATTTTGCCGATACTTTGGTGAGTTTTCTACCCGCAAACCAAGCCCCCCAAGCCCGCCGCCTGGTGGGGGAACATGCCCCCTGGTCCTGGTTCTATTTTAGGACACTTTGGTGAGTTTTCTACCCGCAAACCAAGCCCCCCAAGCCCGCCGCCTGGTGGGGGAACATGCCCCCTGGTCCCGGTTCTATTTTAGGACACTTTGGTGAGTTTTCTACCCGCAAACCAAGCCCCCCAAGCCCGCCGCCTGGTGGGGGAAGATGCCCCCTGGTCCCGGTTCTATTTTAGGACACTTTGGTGAGTTTTCTACCCGCAAACCAAGCCCCCCAAGCCCGCCGCCTGGTGGGGGAACATGCCCCCTGGTCCCGGTTCTATTTTAGGACACTTTGGTGAGTTTTCTACCCGCAAACCAAGCCCCCCAAGCCCGCCGCCTGGTGGGGGAACATGCCGCCTAGCCCGGTTCTATTTTAGGTCACTTTGGTGAGTTTTCTACCCGCAAACCAAGCCCCCCAAGCCCGCCGCCTGGTGGGGGAAGAGGCCCCCTGGTCCCGGTTCTATTTTAGGACACTTTGGTGAGTTTTCTACCCGCAAACCAAGCCCCCCAAGCCCGCCGCCTGGTGGGGGAACATGCCCCCTGGTCCTGGTTCTATTTTAGGACACTTTGGTGAGTTTTCTACCCGCAAACCAAGCCCCCCAAGCCCGCCGCCTGGTGGGGGAACATGCCCCCTGGTCCCGGTTCTATTTTAGGACACTTTGGTGAGTTTTCTACCCGGAAACCAAGCCCCCCAAGCCCGCCACCTGGTGGGGGAAGAGGCCCCCTGGTCCCGGTTCTATTTTAGGACACTTTGGTGAGTTTTCTACCCACACTGCAGGTCCCCAAATGCCGCCATCTGGTGGGGGAACATGCCGCCTGCACCGGTTCTATTTTAAGTCACTTTGGTGAGTTTTCTGCCCACACTACGGGTCCCCAAATGCCGCCATCTGGTGGGGGAACATGCCGCCTGCACCGGTTCTATTTTAAGTCACTTTGGTGAGTTTTCTGCCCACACTACGGGTCCCCAAATGCCGCCATCTGGTGGGGGAACATGCCGCCTGCACCGGTTCTATTTTAAGTCACTTTGGTGAGTTTTCTGCCCACACTACGGGTCCCCAAATGCCGCCATCTGGTGGGGGAACATGCCGCCTGCACCGGTTCTATTTTAAGTCACTTTGGTGAGTTTTCTGCCCACACTACGGCTCCCCAAATGCCGCCATCTGGTGGGGGAACATGCCGCCTGCACCGGTTCTATTTTAAGTCACTTTGGTGAGTTTTCTACCCACACTACGGGTCCCCAAATGCCGCCATCTGGTGGGGGAACATGCCGCCTGCACCGGTTCTATTTTAAGTCACTTTGGTGAGTTTTCTACCCACACTACGGGTCCCCAAATGCCGCCATCTGGTGGGGGAACATGCCGCCTGCACCGGTTCTATTTTAAGTCACTTTGGTGAGTTTTCTGCCCACACTACGGGTCCCCAAATGCCGCCATCTGGTGGGGGAACTGCCGCCTAGTCCCGGTTCTATTTTAGGTCACTTTTCTCACTTTCTGACCCACAAATAATGCCCCAAATGCCGCCGCCTGGTGGGGGGAACTGCCGCCTAGTCCCGGTTCTATTTTAGGTCACTTTTCTCACTTTCTTACCCACAAATAATGCCCCAAATGCCGCCGCCTGGTGGGGGGAACTGCCGCCTAGTCCCGGTTCTATTTTAGGTCACTTTTCTCACTTTCTGACCCACAAATAATGCCCCAAATGCCGCCGCCTGGTGGGGGGAACTGCCGCCTAGTCCCGGTTCTATTTTAGGTCACTTTTCTCACTTTCTGACCCACAAATAATGCCCCAAATGCCGCCGCCTGGTGGGGGGAACTGCCGCCTAGTCCCGGTTCTATTTTAGGTCACTTTTCTCACTTTCTGACCCACAAATAATGCCCCAAATGCCGCCGCCTGGTGGGGGGAACTGCCGCCTAGTCCCGGTTCTATTTTAGGTCACTTTTCTCACTTTCTTACCCACAAATAATGCCCCAAATGCCGCCGCCTGGTGGGGGGAACTGCCGCCTAGTCCCGGTTCTATTTTAGGTCACTTTTCTCACTTTCTTACCCACAAATAATGCCCCAAATGCCGCCGCCTGGTGGGGGGAACTGCCGCCTAGTCCCGGTTCTATTTTAGGTCACTTTTCTCACTTTCTGACCCACAAATAATGCCCCAAATGCCGCCGCCTGGTGGGGGGAACTGCCGCCTAGTCCCGGTTCTATTTTAGGTCACTTTTCTCACTTTCTGACCCACAAATAATGCCCCAAATGCCGCCGCCTGGTGGGGGGAACTGCCGCCTAGTCCCGGTTCTATTTTAGGTCACTTTTCTCACTTTCTGACCCACAAATAATGCCCCAAATGCCGCCGCCTGGTGGGGGGAACTGCCGCCTAGTCCCGGTTCTATTTTAGGTCACTTTTCTCACTTTCTGACCCACAAATAATGCCCCAAATGCCGCCGCCTGGTGGGGGGAACTGCCGCCTAGTCCCGGTTCTATTTTAGGTCACTTTTCTCACTTTCTGACCCACAAATAATGCCCCAAATGCCGCCGCCTGGTGGGGGGAACTGCCGCCTAGTCCCGGTTCTATTTTAGGTCACTTTTCTCACTTTCTTACCCACAAATAATGCCCCAAATGCCGCCGCCTGGTGGGGGGAACTGCCGCCTAGTCCCGGTTCTATTTTAGGTCACTTTTCTCACTTTCTTACCCACAAATAATGCCCCAAATGCCGCCGCCTGGTGGGGGGAACTGCCGCCTAGTCCCGGTTCTATTTTAGGTCACTTTTCTCACTTTCTGACCCACAAATAATGCCCCAAATGCCGCCGCCTGGTGGGGGGAACTGCCGCCTAGTCCCGGTTCTATTTTAGGTCACTTTTCTCACTTTCTGACCCACAAATAATGCCCCAAATGCCGCCGCCTGGTGGGGGGAACTGCCGCCTAGTCCCGGTTCTATTTTAGGTCACTTTTCTCACTTTCTTACCCACAAATAATGCCCCAAATGCCGCCGCCTGGTGGGGGGAACTGCCGCCTAGTCCCGGTTCTATTTTAGGTCACTTTTCTCACTTTCTGACCCACAAATAATGCCCCAAATGCCGCCGCCTGGTGGGGGGAACTGCCTGCTAGTCCCGGTTCTATTTTAGGTCACTTTTCTCACTTTTCTACCCACAAATAATGGCAAAAAAAAATGCTTACAGCACCCAGTATTCCCAGGCGGTCTCCCATCCAAGTACTAACTGGGCCCGACCCTGCTTGGCTTCCGAGATCAGACGAGATCGGGCTCATTCAGGGTGGTGTGGCCGTAAGCGAGGGAAGCGCTTGTGAAATGCCCCAAAGTGTTGAAAATGTTCCCCAGGCCCCTGGTTCCCCATCCCCGCAGGAGGAGGCTCCCCAGGCCCCCTGGTTCCCCATCCCCGCAGGAGGAGGCTCCCCAGGCCCCCTGGTGCAGGAGGAGGCTCCCCAGGCCCCTGGTTCCCCATCCCCGCAGGAGGAGGCTCCCCAGGCCCCCTGGTTCCCCATCCCCGCAGGAGGAGGCTCCCCAGGCCCCATGGTTCCCCATCACCGCAGGAGGAGGCTCCCCAGGCCCCTGGTTCCCCATCCCCGCAGGAGGAGGCTCCCCAGGCCCCCTGGTTCCCCATCCCCGCAGGAGGAGGCTCCCCAGGCCCCATGGTTCCCCATCACCGCAGGAGGAGGCTCCCCAGGCCCCCTGGTTCCCCATCCCCGCAGGAGGAGGCTCCCCAGGCCCCCTGGTGCAGGAGGAGGCTCCCCAGGCCCCCTGGTTCCCCATCCCCGCAGGAGGAGGCTCCCCAGGCCCCCTGGTTCTCCATGCCCGCAGGAGGAGGCTCCCCAGGCCCCTGGTTCTCCATCCCCGCAGGAGGAGGCTCCCCAGGCCCCCTGGTTCTCCATCCCCGCAGGAGGAGGCTCCCCAGGCCCCCTGGTTCTCCATCCCCGCAGGAGGAGGCTCCCCAGGCCCCTGGTTCTCCATCCCCGCAGTAGGAGGCTCCCCAGGCCCCCTGGTTCTCCATCCCCGCAGGAGGAGGCTCCCCAGGCCCCCTGGTTCTCCATCCCCGCAGGAGGAGGCTCCCCAGGCCCCCTGGTTCTCCATCCCCGCAGGAGGAGGCTCCCCAGGCCCCTGGTTCTCCATGCCCGCAGGAGGAGGCTCCCCAGGCCCCCATGTTCTCCATGCCCGCAGGAGGAGGCTCCCCAGGCCCCTTGGTTCTCCATCCCCGCAGGAGGAGGCTCCCCAGGCCCCTGGTTCCCCATCCCCGCAGGAGGAGGCTCCCCAGGCCCCCTGGTTCTCCATGCCCGCAGGAGGAGGCTCCCCAGGCCCCCTGGTTCTCCATGCCCGCAGGAGGAGGCTCCCCAGGCCCCCTGGTTCTCCATGCCCGCAGGAGGAGGCTCCCCAGGCCCCCTGGTTCTCCATCCCCGCAGGAGGAGGCTCCCCAGGCCCCTGGTTCTCCATGCCCGCAGGAGGAGGCTCCCCAGGCCCCCT
>NW_028258582.1:52500-62500 GCF_982586985.1 Callionymus lyra
GCAAAAGAACCAGAGTTTTCAGCGGTCATCCACTCCAACCTTGTCCGACTTTGAGGCACCAGGCTCGGCCACCCTCCGAGCCTTTTCACTCCCTCTCCTGTTATGGTGCCTCCCTATTAACCTCTAGGTGGTTGCGCTCGTGACATCAAAAAGACCACTTTTTGAGGAGCAGTCACACTCGGAAAAAATTTATTTCGTCTGGCAAAAGAACCAGAGTTTTCAGCGGTCATCCACTCCAACCTTGTCCGATTTTGAGGCACCAGGCTCGGCCACCCTCCGAGCCTTTTCACTCCCTCTCCTGTTATGGTGCCTCCCTATTAACCTCTAGGTGGTTGCGCTCGTGACATCAAAAAGACCACTTTTTGCAGAGCAGTCACACTCGGGAAAAATTTATTTCGTCTGGCAAAAGAACCAGAGTTTTCAGCGGTCATCCACTCCAACCTTGTCCGATTTTGAGGCACCAGGCTCGGCCACCCTCCGAGCCTTTTCACTCCCTCTCCTGTTATGGTGCCTCCCTATTAACCTCTAGGTGGTTGCGCTCGTGACATCAAAAAGACCACTTTTTTCAGAGCAGTCACACTCGGGAAAAATTTCTTTCGTCTGGCAAAAGAACCAGAGTTTTCAGCGGTCATCCACTCCAACCTTGTCCGATTTTGAGGCACCAGGCTCGGCCACCGTCCGAGCCTTTTCACTCCCTCTCCTGTTATGGTGCCTCCCTATTAACCTCTAGGTGGTTGCGCTCGTGACATCAAAAAGACCACTTTTTTCAGAGCAGTCACACTCGGGAAAAATTTCTTTCGTCTGGCAAAAGAACCAGAGTTTTCAGCGGTCATCCACTCCAACCTTGTCCGATTTTGAGGCACCAGGCTCGGCCACCCTCCGAGCCTTTTCACTCCCTCTCCTGTTATGGTGCCTCCCTATTAACCTCTAGGTGGTTGCGCTCGTGACATCAAAAAGACCACTTTTTTCAGAGCAGTCACACTCGGGAAAAATTTCTTTCGTCTGGCAAAAGAACCAGAGTTATCAGCGGTCATCCACTCCAACCTTGTCCGACGTTGAGGCACCGATGTCGGCCAAGTTCTGAGCGTTCCACCGCCGAATGCCACTGGTCCTCAACACAGCGGACTTCCAATCCAACCTTGTCCGACTTTGAGGCACCGAAGTCGGCCTCAGCCCGAGCCTTCCCCCGCCGACCTCACTGGAGCCCGCCATCCAGGGACCGGCGGAGGTCGCCCGCATGACCGCGGCAAAGTGTCTCAAAGTCGGGCACGACCGCTCGAGTCACCCGCCAACCCGGTCCGGGGCACCTCCAGGGACCGGCGGAGGTCGCCCGCATGACCGCGGCAAAGTGTCTCAAAGTCGGGCATGACCGCTCGAGTCACCCGCCAACCCGGTCCGGGGCACCTCCAGGGACCGGCGGAGGACGCCCGCATGACCGCGACAAAGTGTCTCAAAGTCGGGCACGACCGCTCGAGTCACCCGCCAACCCGGTCCGGGGCACCTCCAGGGACCGGCGGAGGACGCCCGCATGACCGCGACAAAGTGTCTCAAAGTCGGGCATGACCGCTCGAGTCACCCGCCAACCCTTTCCGGGGCACCTCCAGGGACCGGCGGAGGACGCCCGCATGACCGCGACAAAGTGTCTCAAAGTCGGGCATGACCGCTCGAGTCACCCGCCAACCCGGTCCGGGGCACCTCCAGGGACCGGCGGAGGACGCCCGCATGACCGCGACAAAGTGTCTCAAAGTCGGGCACGACCGCTCGAGTCACCCGCCAACCCGGTCCGGGGCACCTCCAGGGACCGGCGGAGGACGCCCGCATGACCGCGACAAAGTGTCTCAAAGTCGGGCACGACCGTTCGAGTCACCCGCCAACCCGGTCCGGGGAACCTCCGGGGACCGGCGGAGGTCGCTCGCATGACCGCGACAAAGTGTCTCAAAGTCGGGCACGACCGCTCGAGTCACCCGCCAACCCGGTCCGGGGCACCTCCAGGGACCGGCGGAGGACGCCCGCATGACCGCGACAAAGTGTCTCAAAGTCGGGCATGACCGTTCGAGTCACCCGCCAACCCGGTCCGGGGCACCTCCAGGGACCGGCGGAGGAGGCCCGCATGACCGCGACAAAGTGTCTCAAAGTCGGGCATGACCGCTCGAGTCACCCGCCAACCCGGTCCGGGGCACCTCCGGGGACCGGCGGAGGACGCCCGCATGACCGCGACAAAGTGTCTCAAAGTCGGGCACGACCGCTCGAGTCACCCGCCAACCCGGTCCGGGGCACCTCCGGGGACCGGCGGAGGACGCCCGCATGACCGCGACAAAGTGTCTCAAAGTCGGGCACGACCGCTCGAGTCACCCGCCAACCCGGTCCGGGGCACCTCCGGGGACCGGCGGAGGACGCCCGCATGACCGCGACAAAGTGTCTCAAAGTCGGGCATGACCGCTCGAGTCACCCGCCAACCCGGTCCGGGGCACCTCCGGGGACCGGCGGAGGACGCCCGCATGACCGCGACAAAGTGTCTCAAAGTCGGGCACGACCGCTCGAGTCACCCGCCAACCCGGTCCGGGGCACCTCCGGGGAGCAGTGGAGGTCGCTCGCATGACCGCGACAAAGTGTCTCAAAGTCGGGCATGACCGCTCGAGTCGCCCGCCATCCCGGTCCGGAGCTCAACACTTTGTCGTTTTTTCCACTCCCTCCCCATTAACCTCTAGGTGGTTGCGCTCGTGACATCAAAAAGACCACTTTTTGCAGAGCAGTCACACTCGGAAAAAATTCGTTTCGTCTGGCAAAAGAACCAGAGTTCTCAGCGGGCTTCCAGTCCAACCTTGTCCGATTTTGAGGCACCAGGCTCGGCCACAGTCCGAGCCCATTCACTCCCTCCCCTGTTGTACTCGCTCCCTATTAACCTCTAGGTGGTTGCGCTCGTGACATCAAAAAGACCACTTTTTGAGGAGCAGTCACACTTGGGAAAAATCCGTTTGCGCTCACACCATCCCTCCCCATTAACCTCTAGGTGGTTGCGCTCGTGACATCAAAAAGACCACTTTTTGAGGAGCAGTCACACTTAGGAAAAATCCGTTTGCGCTCACACCATCCCTCCCCATTAACCTCTAGGTGGTTGCGCTCGTGACATCAAAAAGACCACTTTTTGAGGAGCAGTCAGACACCGAGGTTTTCTGGATTTATGTCCGTTTTCCTGGTTCTCTGACTCGGGCACCTTGTGACCGACATCCCCCCCTTCCCTGGTTCTATTTTGCCGATACTTTGGTGAGTTTTCTACCCGCAAACCAAGCCCCCCAAGCCCGCCGCCTGGTGGGGGAACATGCCCCCTGGTCCTGGTTCTATTTTAGGACACTTTGGTGAGTTTTCTACCCGCAAACCAAGCCCCCCAAGCCCGCCGCCTGGTGGGGGAACATGCCCCCTGGTCCCGGTTCTATTTTAGGACACTTTGGTGAGTTTTCTACCCGCAAACCAAGCCCCCCAAGCCCGCCGCCTGGTGGGGGAAGATGCCCCCTGGTCCCGGTTCTATTTTAGGACACTTTGGTGAGTTTTCTACCCGCAAACCAAGCCCCCCAAGCCCGCCGCCTGGTGGGGGAACATGCCCCCTGGTCCCGGTTCTATTTTAGGACACTTTGGTGAGTTTTCTACCCGCAAACCAAGCCCCCCAAGCCCGCCGCCTGGTGGGGGAACATGCCGCCTAGCCCGGTTCTATTTTAGGTCACTTTGGTGAGTTTTCTACCCGCAAACCAAGCCCCCCAAGCCCGCCGCCTGGTGGGGGAAGAGGCCCCCTGGTCCCGGTTCTATTTTAGGACACTTTGGTGAGTTTTCTACCCGCAAACCAAGCCCCCCAAGCCCGCCGCCTGGTGGGGGAACATGCCCCCTGGTCCTGGTTCTATTTTAGGACACTTTGGTGAGTTTTCTACCCGCAAACCAAGCCCCCCAAGCCCGCCGCCTGGTGGGGGAACATGCCCCCTGGTCCCGGTTCTATTTTAGGACACTTTGGTGAGTTTTCTACCCGGAAACCAAGCCCCCCAAGCCCGCCACCTGGTGGGGGAAGAGGCCCCCTGGTCCCGGTTCTATTTTAGGACACTTTGGTGAGTTTTCTACCCACACTGCAGGTCCCCAAATGCCGCCATCTGGTGGGGGAACATGCCGCCTGCACCGGTTCTATTTTAAGTCACTTTGGTGAGTTTTCTGCCCACACTACGGGTCCCCAAATGCCGCCATCTGGTGGGGGAACATGCCGCCTGCACCGGTTCTATTTTAAGTCACTTTGGTGAGTTTTCTGCCCACACTACGGGTCCCCAAATGCCGCCATCTGGTGGGGGAACATGCCGCCTGCACCGGTTCTATTTTAAGTCACTTTGGTGAGTTTTCTGCCCACACTACGGGTCCCCAAATGCCGCCATCTGGTGGGGGAACATGCCGCCTGCACCGGTTCTATTTTAAGTCACTTTGGTGAGTTTTCTGCCCACACTACGGCTCCCCAAATGCCGCCATCTGGTGGGGGAACATGCCGCCTGCACCGGTTCTATTTTAAGTCACTTTGGTGAGTTTTCTACCCACACTACGGGTCCCCAAATGCCGCCATCTGGTGGGGGAACATGCCGCCTGCACCGGTTCTATTTTAAGTCACTTTGGTGAGTTTTCTACCCACACTACGGGTCCCCAAATGCCGCCATCTGGTGGGGGAACATGCCGCCTGCACCGGTTCTATTTTAAGTCACTTTGGTGAGTTTTCTGCCCACACTACGGGTCCCCAAATGCCGCCATCTGGTGGGGGAACTGCCGCCTAGTCCCGGTTCTATTTTAGGTCACTTTTCTCACTTTCTGACCCACAAATAATGCCCCAAATGCCGCCGCCTGGTGGGGGGAACTGCCGCCTAGTCCCGGTTCTATTTTAGGTCACTTTTCTCACTTTCTTACCCACAAATAATGCCCCAAATGCCGCCGCCTGGTGGGGGGAACTGCCGCCTAGTCCCGGTTCTATTTTAGGTCACTTTTCTCACTTTCTGACCCACAAATAATGCCCCAAATGCCGCCGCCTGGTGGGGGGAACTGCCGCCTAGTCCCGGTTCTATTTTAGGTCACTTTTCTCACTTTCTGACCCACAAATAATGCCCCAAATGCCGCCGCCTGGTGGGGGGAACTGCCGCCTAGTCCCGGTTCTATTTTAGGTCACTTTTCTCACTTTCTGACCCACAAATAATGCCCCAAATGCCGCCGCCTGGTGGGGGGAACTGCCGCCTAGTCCCGGTTCTATTTTAGGTCACTTTTCTCACTTTCTTACCCACAAATAATGCCCCAAATGCCGCCGCCTGGTGGGGGGAACTGCCGCCTAGTCCCGGTTCTATTTTAGGTCACTTTTCTCACTTTCTTACCCACAAATAATGCCCCAAATGCCGCCGCCTGGTGGGGGGAACTGCCGCCTAGTCCCGGTTCTATTTTAGGTCACTTTTCTCACTTTCTGACCCACAAATAATGCCCCAAATGCCGCCGCCTGGTGGGGGGAACTGCCGCCTAGTCCCGGTTCTATTTTAGGTCACTTTTCTCACTTTCTGACCCACAAATAATGCCCCAAATGCCGCCGCCTGGTGGGGGGAACTGCCGCCTAGTCCCGGTTCTATTTTAGGTCACTTTTCTCACTTTCTGACCCACAAATAATGCCCCAAATGCCGCCGCCTGGTGGGGGGAACTGCCGCCTAGTCCCGGTTCTATTTTAGGTCACTTTTCTCACTTTCTGACCCACAAATAATGCCCCAAATGCCGCCGCCTGGTGGGGGGAACTGCCGCCTAGTCCCGGTTCTATTTTAGGTCACTTTTCTCACTTTCTGACCCACAAATAATGCCCCAAATGCCGCCGCCTGGTGGGGGGAACTGCCGCCTAGTCCCGGTTCTATTTTAGGTCACTTTTCTCACTTTCTGACCCACAAATAATGCCCCAAATGCCGCCGCCTGGTGGGGGGAACTGCCGCCTAGTCCCGGTTCTATTTTAGGTCACTTTTCTCACTTTCTTACCCACAAATAATGCCCCAAATGCCGCCGCCTGGTGGGGGGAACTGCCGCCTAGTCCCGGTTCTATTTTAGGTCACTTTTCTCACTTTCTGACCCACAAATAATGCCCCAAATGCCGCCGCCTGGTGGGGGGAACTGCCGCCTAGTCCCGGTTCTATTTTAGGTCACTTTTCTCACTTTCTGACCCACAAATAATGCCCCAAATGCCGCCGCCTGGTGGGGGGAACTGCCGCCTAGTCCCGGTTCTATTTTTAGGTCACTTTTCTCACTTTCTTACCCACAAATAATGCCCCAAATGCCGCCGCCTGGTGGGGGGAACTGCCGCCTAGTCCCGGTTCTATTTTAGGTCACTTTTCTCACTTTCTGACCCACAAATAATGCCCCAAATGCCGCCGCCTGGTGGGGGGAACTGCCTGCTAGTCCCGGTTCTATTTTAGGTCACTTTTCTCACTTTTCTACCCACAAATAATGGCAAAAAAAAATGCTTACAGCACCCAGTATTCCCAGGCGGTCTCCCATCCAAGTACTAACTGGGCCCGACCCTGCTTGGCTTCCGAGATCAGACGAGATCGGGCTCATTCAGGGTGGTGTGGCCGTAAGCGAGGGAAGCGCTTGTGAAATGCCCCAAAGTGTTGAAAATGTTCCCCAGGCCCCTGGTTCCCCATCCCCGCAGGAGGAGGCTCCCCAGGCCCCCTGGTTCCCCATCCCCGCAGGAGGAGGCTCCCCAGGCCCCCTGGTGCAGGAGGAGGCTCCCCAGGCCCCTGGTTCCCCATCCCCGCAGGAGGAGGCTCCCCAGGCCCCCTGGTTCCCCATCCCCGCAGGAGGAGGCTCCCCAGGCCCCATGGTTCCCCATCACCGCAGGAGGAGGCTCCCCAGGCCCCTGGTTCCCCATCCCCGCAGGAGGAGGCTCCCCAGGCCCCCTGGTTCCCCATCCCCGCAGGAGGAGGCTCCCCAGGCCCCATGGTTCCCCATCACCGCAGGAGGAGGCTCCCCAGGCCCCCTGGTTCCCCATCCCCGCAGGAGGAGGCTCCCCAGGCCCCCTGGTGCAGGAGGAGGCTCCCCAGGCCCCCTGGTTCCCCATCCCCGCAGGAGGAGGCTCCCCAGGCCCCCTGGTTCTCCATGCCCGCAGGAGGAGGCTCCCCAGGCCCCTGGTTCTCCATCCCCGCAGGAGGAGGCTCCCCAGGCCCCCTGGTTCTCCATCCCCGCAGGAGGAGGCTCCCCAGGCCCCCTGGTTCTCCATCCCCGCAGGAGGAGGCTCCCCAGGCCCCTGGTTCTCCATCCCCGCAGTAGGAGGCTCCCCAGGCCCCCTGGTTCTCCATCCCCGCAGGAGGAGGCTCCCCAGGCCCCCTGGTTCTCCATCCCCGCAGGAGGAGGCTCCCCAGGCCCCCTGGTTCTCCATCCCCGCAGGAGGAGGCTCCCCAGGCCCCTGGTTCTCCATGCCCGCAGGAGGAGGCTCCCCAGGCCCCCATGTTCTCCATGCCCGCAGGAGGAGGCTCCCCAGGCCCCTTGGTTCTCCATCCCCGCAGGAGGAGGCTCCCCAGGCCCCTGGTTCCCCATCCCCGCAGGAGGAGGCTCCCCAGGCCCCCTGGTTCTCCATGCCCGCAGGAGGAGGCTCCCCAGGCCCCCTGGTTCTCCATGCCCGCAGGAGGAGGCTCCCCAGGCCCCCTGGTTCTCCATGCCCGCAGGAGGAGGCTCCCCAGGCCCCCTGGTTCTCCATCCCCGCAGGAGGAGGCTCCCCAGGCCCCTGGTTCTCCATGCCCGCAGGAGGAGGCTCCCCAGGCCCCCTGGTTCTCCATGACCGCAGGAGGAGGCTCCCCAGGCCCCCTGGTTCTCCATCCCCGCAGGAGGAGGCTCCCCAGGCCCCCTGGTTCCCCATCCCCGCAGGAGGAGGCTCCCCAGGCCCCCTGGTTCTCCATGCCCGCAGGAGGAGGCTCCCCAGGCCCCCTGGTTCCCCATCCCCGCAGGAGGAGGCTCCCCAGGCCCCTGGTTCTCCATCACCGCAGGAGGAGGCTCCCCAGGCCCCCTGGTTCTCCATGCCCGCGGGAGGAGGCTCCCCAGGCCCCCTGGTTGGGAGAGGGGGAAAAAGACCAAAGTGTTTAAAAATGCCCCAAAGTGTTGAAAATGTTCCCCAGGCCCCTGGTTCCCCATCCCCGCAGGAGGAGGCTCCCCAGGCCCCCTGGTTGGGAGAGGGGGAAAAAGAGCAAAGTGTTTAAAAATGCCCCAAAGTGTTGAAAATGTTCCCCAGGCCCCTGGTTCCCCATCCCCGCAGGAGGAGGCTCCCCAGGCCCCCTGGTTGGGAGAGGGGGAAAAAGAGCAAAGTGTTTAAAAATGCCCCAAAGTGTTGAAAATGTTCCCCAGGCCCCTGGTTCCCCATCCCCGCAGGAGG
Source organism: Callionymus lyra (assembly GCF_982586985.1). Lineage (NCBI taxonomy): Eukaryota > Metazoa > Chordata > Actinopteri > Syngnathiformes > Callionymidae > Callionymus > Callionymus lyra. Next base: position 60,899 of record NW_028258582.1, read on the forward strand.
AGGCTCCCCAGGCCCCCTGGTTGGGAGAGGGGGGAAAAAGACCAAAGTGTTTAAAAATGCCCCAAAGTGTTGAAAATGTTCCCCAGGCCCCTGGTTCCCCATCCCCGCAGGAGGAGGCTCCCCAGGCCCCCTGGTTGGGAGAGGGGGAAAAAGAGCAAAGTGTTTAAAAATGCCCCAAAGTGTTGAAAATGTTCCCCAGGCCCCTGGTTCCCCATCCCCGCAGGAGGAGGCTCCCCAGGCCCCCTGGTTGGGAGAGGGGGGAAAAGAGCAAAGTGTTTAAAAATGCCCCAAAGTGTTGAAAATGTTCCCCAGGCCCCTGGTTCCCCATCCCCGCAGGAGGAGGCTCCCCAGGCCCCCTGGTTGGGAGAGGGGGAAAAAGAGCAAAGTGTTTAAAAATGCCCCAAAGTGTTGAAAATGTTCCCCAGGCCCCTGGTTCCCCATCCCCGCAGGAGGAGGCTCCCCAGGCCCCCTGGTTGGGAGAGGGGGGAAAAAGACCAAAGTGTTTAAAAATGCCCCAAAGTGTTGAAAATGTTCCCCAGGCCCCTGGTTCCCCATCCCCGCAGGAGGAGGCTCCCCAGGCCCCCTGGTTGGGAGAGGGGGAAAAAGAGCAAAGTGTTTAAAAATGCCCCAAAGTGTTGAAAATGTTCCCCAGGCCCCTGGTTCCCCATCCCCGCAGGAGGAGGCTCCCCAGGCCCCCTGGTTGGGAGAGGGGGGAAAAGAGCAAAGTGTTTAAAAATGCCCCAAAGTGTTGAAAATGTTCCCCAGGCCCCTGGTTCCCCATCCCCGCAGGAGGAGGCTCCCCAGGCCCCCTGGTTGGGAGAGGGGGAAAAAGAGCAAAGTGTTTAAAAATGCCCCAAAGTGTTGAAAATGTTCCCCAGGCCCCTGGTTCCCCATCCCCGCAGGAGGAGGCTCCCCAGGCCCCCTGGTTGGGAGAGGGGGAAAAAGAGCAAAGTGTTTAAAAATGCCCCAAAGTGTTGAAAATGTTCCCCAGGCCCCTGGTTCCCCATCCCCGCAGGAGGAGGCTCCCCAGGCCCCCTGGTTGGGAGAGGGGGGAAAAAGACCAAAGTGTTTAAAAATGCCCCAAAGTGTTGAAAATGTTCCCCAGGCCCCTGGTTCCCCATCCCCGCAGGAGGAGGCTCCCCAGGCCCCCTGGTTGGGAGAGGGGGAAAAAGAGCAAAGTGTTTAAAAATGCCCCAAAGTGTTGAAAATGTTCCCCAGGCCCCTGGTTCCCCATCCCCGCAGGAGGAGGCTCCCCAGGCCCCCTGGTTGGGAGAGGGGGGAAAAGAGCAAAGTGTTTAAAAATGCCCCAAAGTGTTGAAAATGTTCCCCAGGCCCCTGGTTCCCCATCCCCGCAGGAGGAGGCTCCCCAGGCCCCCTGGTTGGGAGAGGGGGAAAAAGAGCAAAGTGTTTAAAAATGCCCCAAAGTGTTGAAAATGTTCCCCAGGCCCCTGGTTCCCCATCCCCGCAGGAGGAGGCTCCCCAGGCCCCCTGGTTGGGAGAGGGGGAAAAAGAGCAAAGTGTTTAAAAATGCCCCAAAGTGTTGAAAATGTTCCCCGGCCTCCTGGTACCCCATCCCCGCATGAGGATGTCACCCAGGCCCCT
>NW_028258582.1:72500-82500 GCF_982586985.1 Callionymus lyra
AAAGAACCAGAGTTCTCAGCGGTCATCCACTCCAACCTTGTCCGACTTTGAGGCACCAGGCTCGGCCACCCTCCGAGCCTTTTCACTCCCTCTCCTGTTATGGTGCCTCCCTATTAACCTCTAGGTGGTTGCGCTCGTGACATCAAAAAGACCACTTTTTGCAGAGCAGTCACACTCGGAAAAAATGTATTTCGTCTGGCAAAAGAACCAGAGTTTTCAGCGGTCATCCACTCCAACCTTGTCCGATTTTGAGGCACCAGGCTCGGCCACCCTCCGAGCCTTTTCACTCCCTCTCCTGTTATGGTGCCTCCCTATTAACCTCTAGGTGGTTGCGCTCGTGACATCAAAAAGACCACTTTTTGCAGAGCAGTCACACTCGGAAAAAATTTCTTTCGTCAGGCAAAAGAACCAGAGTTTTCAGCGGTCATCCACTCCAACCTTGTCCGATTTTGAGGCACCAGGCTCGGCCACCCTCCGAGCCTTTTCACTCCCTCTCCTGTTATGGTGCCTCCCTATTAACCTCTAGGTGGTTGCGCTCGTGACATCAAAAAGACCACTTTTTGCAGAGCAGTCACACTCGGAAAAAATTTCTTTCGTCTGGCAAAAGAACCAGAGTTTTCAGCGGTCATCCACTCCAACCTTGTCCGACTTTGAGGCACCAGGCTCGGCCACCCTCCGAGCCTTTTCACTCCCTCTCCTGTTATGGTGCCTCCCTATTAACCTCTAGGTGGTTGCGCTCGTGACATCAAAAAGACCACTTTTTGAGGAGCAGTCACACTCGGAAAAAATTTATTTCGTCTGGCAAAAGAACCAGAGTTTTCAGCGGTCATCCACTCCAACCTTGTCCGATTTTGAGGCACCAGGCTCGGCCACCCTCCGAGCCTTTTCACTCCCTCTCCTGTTATGGTGCCTCCCTATTAACCTCTAGGTGGTTGCGCTCGTGACATCAAAAAGACCACTTTTTGCAGAGCAGTCACACTCGGGAAAAATTTATTTCGTCTGGCAAAAGAACCAGAGTTTTCAGCGGTCATCCACTCCAACCTTGTCCGATTTTGAGGCACCAGGCTCGGCCACCCTCCGAGCCTTTTCACTCCCTCTCCTGTTATGGTGCCTCCCTATTAACCTCTAGGTGGTTGCGCTCGTGACATCAAAAAGACCACTTTTTTCAGAGCAGTCACACTCGGGAAAAATTTCTTTCGTCTGGCAAAAGAACCAGAGTTTTCAGCGGTCATCCACTCCAACCTTGTCCGATTTTGAGGCACCAGGCTCGGCCACCGTCCGAGCCTTTTCACTCCCTCTCCTGTTATGGTGCCTCCCTATTAACCTCTAGGTGGTTGCGCTCGTGACATCAAAAAGACCACTTTTTTCAGAGCAGTCACACTCGGGAAAAATTTCTTTCGTCTGGCAAAAGAACCAGAGTTTTCAGCGGTCATCCACTCCAACCTTGTCCGATTTTGAGGCACCAGGCTCGGCCACCCTCCGAGCCTTTTCACTCCCTCTCCTGTTATGGTGCCTCCCTATTAACCTCTAGGTGGTTGCGCTCGTGACATCAAAAAGACCACTTTTTTCAGAGCAGTCACACTCGGGAAAAATTTCTTTCGTCTGGCAAAAGAACCAGAGTTATCAGCGGTCATCCACTCCAACCTTGTCCGACGTTGAGGCACCGATGTCGGCCAAGTTCTGAGCGTTCCACCGCCGAATGCCACTGGTCCTCAACACAGCGGACTTCCAATCCAACCTTGTCCGACTTTGAGGCACCGAAGTCGGCCTCAGCCCGAGCCTTCCCCCGCCGACCTCACTGGAGCCCGCCATCCAGGGACCGGCGGAGGTCGCCCGCATGACCGCGGCAAAGTGTCTCAAAGTCGGGCACGACCGCTCGAGTCACCCGCCAACCCGGTCCGGGGCACCTCCAGGGACCGGCGGAGGTCGCCCGCATGACCGCGGCAAAGTGTCTCAAAGTCGGGCATGACCGCTCGAGTCACCCGCCAACCCGGTCCGGGGCACCTCCAGGGACCGGCGGAGGACGCCCGCATGACCGCGACAAAGTGTCTCAAAGTCGGGCACGACCGCTCGAGTCACCCGCCAACCCGGTCCGGGGCACCTCCAGGGACCGGCGGAGGACGCCCGCATGACCGCGACAAAGTGTCTCAAAGTCGGGCATGACCGCTCGAGTCACCCGCCAACCCTTTCCGGGGCACCTCCAGGGACCGGCGGAGGACGCCCGCATGACCGCGACAAAGTGTCTCAAAGTCGGGCATGACCGCTCGAGTCACCCGCCAACCCGGTCCGGGGCACCTCCAGGGACCGGCGGAGGACGCCCGCATGACCGCGACAAAGTGTCTCAAAGTCGGGCACGACCGCTCGAGTCACCCGCCAACCCGGTCCGGGGCACCTCCAGGGACCGGCGGAGGACGCCCGCATGACCGCGACAAAGTGTCTCAAAGTCGGGCACGACCGTTCGAGTCACCCGCCAACCCGGTCCGGGGAACCTCCGGGGACCGGCGGAGGTCGCTCGCATGACCGCGACAAAGTGTCTCAAAGTCGGGCACGACCGCTCGAGTCACCCGCCAACCCGGTCCGGGGCACCTCCAGGGACCGGCGGAGGACGCCCGCATGACCGCGACAAAGTGTCTCAAAGTCGGGCATGACCGTTCGAGTCACCCGCCAACCCGGTCCGGGGCACCTCCAGGGACCGGCGGAGGAGGCCCGCATGACCGCGACAAAGTGTCTCAAAGTCGGGCATGACCGCTCGAGTCACCCGCCAACCCGGTCCGGGGCACCTCCGGGGACCGGCGGAGGACGCCCGCATGACCGCGACAAAGTGTCTCAAAGTCGGGCACGACCGCTCGAGTCACCCGCCAACCCGGTCCGGGGCACCTCCGGGGACCGGCGGAGGACGCCCGCATGACCGCGACAAAGTGTCTCAAAGTCGGGCACGACCGCTCGAGTCACCCGCCAACCCGGTCCGGGGCACCTCCGGGGACCGGCGGAGGACGCCCGCATGACCGCGACAAAGTGTCTCAAAGTCGGGCATGACCGCTCGAGTCACCCGCCAACCCGGTCCGGGGCACCTCCGGGGACCGGCGGAGGACGCCCGCATGACCGCGACAAAGTGTCTCAAAGTCGGGCACGACCGCTCGAGTCACCCGCCAACCCGGTCCGGGGCACCTCCGGGGAGCAGTGGAGGTCGCTCGCATGACCGCGACAAAGTGTCTCAAAGTCGGGCATGACCGCTCGAGTCGCCCGCCATCCCGGTCCGGAGCTCAACACTTTGTCGTTTTTTCCACTCCCTCCCCATTAACCTCTAGGTGGTTGCGCTCGTGACATCAAAAAGACCACTTTTTGCAGAGCAGTCACACTCGGAAAAAATTCGTTTCGTCTGGCAAAAGAACCAGAGTTCTCAGCGGGCTTCCAGTCCAACCTTGTCCGATTTTGAGGCACCAGGCTCGGCCACAGTCCGAGCCCATTCACTCCCTCCCCTGTTGTACTCGCTCCCTATTAACCTCTAGGTGGTTGCGCTCGTGACATCAAAAAGACCACTTTTTGAGGAGCAGTCACACTTGGGAAAAATCCGTTTGCGCTCACACCATCCCTCCCCATTAACCTCTAGGTGGTTGCGCTCGTGACATCAAAAAGACCACTTTTTGAGGAGCAGTCACACTTAGGAAAAATCCGTTTGCGCTCACACCATCCCTCCCCATTAACCTCTAGGTGGTTGCGCTCGTGACATCAAAAAGACCACTTTTTGAGGAGCAGTCAGACACCGAGGTTTTCTGGATTTATGTCCGTTTTCCTGGTTCTCTGACTCGGGCACCTTGTGACCGACATCCCCCCCTTCCCTGGTTCTATTTTGCCGATACTTTGGTGAGTTTTCTACCCGCAAACCAAGCCCCCCAAGCCCGCCGCCTGGTGGGGGAACATGCCCCCTGGTCCTGGTTCTATTTTAGGACACTTTGGTGAGTTTTCTACCCGCAAACCAAGCCCCCCAAGCCCGCCGCCTGGTGGGGGAACATGCCCCCTGGTCCCGGTTCTATTTTAGGACACTTTGGTGAGTTTTCTACCCGCAAACCAAGCCCCCCAAGCCCGCCGCCTGGTGGGGGAAGATGCCCCCTGGTCCCGGTTCTATTTTAGGACACTTTGGTGAGTTTTCTACCCGCAAACCAAGCCCCCCAAGCCCGCCGCCTGGTGGGGGAACATGCCCCCTGGTCCCGGTTCTATTTTAGGACACTTTGGTGAGTTTTCTACCCGCAAACCAAGCCCCCCAAGCCCGCCGCCTGGTGGGGGAACATGCCGCCTAGCCCGGTTCTATTTTAGGTCACTTTGGTGAGTTTTCTACCCGCAAACCAAGCCCCCCAAGCCCGCCGCCTGGTGGGGGAAGAGGCCCCCTGGTCCCGGTTCTATTTTAGGACACTTTGGTGAGTTTTCTACCCGCAAACCAAGCCCCCCAAGCCCGCCGCCTGGTGGGGGAACATGCCCCCTGGTCCTGGTTCTATTTTAGGACACTTTGGTGAGTTTTCTACCCGCAAACCAAGCCCCCCAAGCCCGCCGCCTGGTGGGGGAACATGCCCCCTGGTCCCGGTTCTATTTTAGGACACTTTGGTGAGTTTTCTACCCGGAAACCAAGCCCCCCAAGCCCGCCACCTGGTGGGGGAAGAGGCCCCCTGGTCCCGGTTCTATTTTAGGACACTTTGGTGAGTTTTCTACCCACACTGCAGGTCCCCAAATGCCGCCATCTGGTGGGGGAACATGCCGCCTGCACCGGTTCTATTTTAAGTCACTTTGGTGAGTTTTCTGCCCACACTACGGGTCCCCAAATGCCGCCATCTGGTGGGGGAACATGCCGCCTGCACCGGTTCTATTTTAAGTCACTTTGGTGAGTTTTCTGCCCACACTACGGGTCCCCAAATGCCGCCATCTGGTGGGGGAACATGCCGCCTGCACCGGTTCTATTTTAAGTCACTTTGGTGAGTTTTCTGCCCACACTACGGGTCCCCAAATGCCGCCATCTGGTGGGGGAACATGCCGCCTGCACCGGTTCTATTTTAAGTCACTTTGGTGAGTTTTCTGCCCACACTACGGCTCCCCAAATGCCGCCATCTGGTGGGGGAACATGCCGCCTGCACCGGTTCTATTTTAAGTCACTTTGGTGAGTTTTCTACCCACACTACGGGTCCCCAAATGCCGCCATCTGGTGGGGGAACATGCCGCCTGCACCGGTTCTATTTTAAGTCACTTTGGTGAGTTTTCTACCCACACTACGGGTCCCCAAATGCCGCCATCTGGTGGGGGAACATGCCGCCTGCACCGGTTCTATTTTAAGTCACTTTGGTGAGTTTTCTGCCCACACTACGGGTCCCCAAATGCCGCCATCTGGTGGGGGAACTGCCGCCTAGTCCCGGTTCTATTTTAGGTCACTTTTCTCACTTTCTGACCCACAAATAATGCCCCAAATGCCGCCGCCTGGTGGGGGGAACTGCCGCCTAGTCCCGGTTCTATTTTAGGTCACTTTTCTCACTTTCTTACCCACAAATAATGCCCCAAATGCCGCCGCCTGGTGGGGGGAACTGCCGCCTAGTCCCGGTTCTATTTTAGGTCACTTTTCTCACTTTCTGACCCACAAATAATGCCCCAAATGCCGCCGCCTGGTGGGGGGAACTGCCGCCTAGTCCCGGTTCTATTTTAGGTCACTTTTCTCACTTTCTGACCCACAAATAATGCCCCAAATGCCGCCGCCTGGTGGGGGGAACTGCCGCCTAGTCCCGGTTCTATTTTAGGTCACTTTTCTCACTTTCTGACCCACAAATAATGCCCCAAATGCCGCCGCCTGGTGGGGGGAACTGCCGCCTAGTCCCGGTTCTATTTTAGGTCACTTTTCTCACTTTCTTACCCACAAATAATGCCCCAAATGCCGCCGCCTGGTGGGGGGAACTGCCGCCTAGTCCCGGTTCTATTTTAGGTCACTTTTCTCACTTTCTTACCCACAAATAATGCCCCAAATGCCGCCGCCTGGTGGGGGGAACTGCCGCCTAGTCCCGGTTCTATTTTAGGTCACTTTTCTCACTTTCTGACCCACAAATAATGCCCCAAATGCCGCCGCCTGGTGGGGGGAACTGCCGCCTAGTCCCGGTTCTATTTTAGGTCACTTTTCTCACTTTCTGACCCACAAATAATGCCCCAAATGCCGCCGCCTGGTGGGGGGAACTGCCGCCTAGTCCCGGTTCTATTTTAGGTCACTTTTCTCACTTTCTGACCCACAAATAATGCCCCAAATGCCGCCGCCTGGTGGGGGGAACTGCCGCCTAGTCCCGGTTCTATTTTAGGTCACTTTTCTCACTTTCTGACCCACAAATAATGCCCCAAATGCCGCCGCCTGGTGGGGGGAACTGCCGCCTAGTCCCGGTTCTATTTTAGGTCACTTTTCTCACTTTCTGACCCACAAATAATGCCCCAAATGCCGCCGCCTGGTGGGGGGAACTGCCGCCTAGTCCCGGTTCTATTTTAGGTCACTTTTCTCACTTTCTTACCCACAAATAATGCCCCAAATGCCGCCGCCTGGTGGGGGGAACTGCCGCCTAGTCCCGGTTCTATTTTAGGTCACTTTTCTCACTTTCTTACCCACAAATAATGCCCCAAATGCCGCCGCCTGGTGGGGGGAACTGCCGCCTAGTCCCGGTTCTATTTTAGGTCACTTTTCTCACTTTCTGACCCACAAATAATGCCCCAAATGCCGCCGCCTGGTGGGGGGAACTGCCGCCTAGTCCCGGTTCTATTTTAGGTCACTTTTCTCACTTTCTGACCCACAAATAATGCCCCAAATGCCGCCGCCTGGTGGGGGGAACTGCCGCCTAGTCCCGGTTCTATTTTAGGTCACTTTTCTCACTTTCTTACCCACAAATAATGCCCCAAATGCCGCCGCCTGGTGGGGGGAACTGCCGCCTAGTCCCGGTTCTATTTTAGGTCACTTTTCTCACTTTCTGACCCACAAATAATGCCCCAAATGCCGCCGCCTGGTGGGGGGAACTGCCTGCTAGTCCCGGTTCTATTTTAGGTCACTTTTCTCACTTTTCTACCCACAAATAATGGCAAAAAAAAATGCTTACAGCACCCAGTATTCCCAGGCGGTCTCCCATCCAAGTACTAACTGGGCCCGACCCTGCTTGGCTTCCGAGATCAGACGAGATCGGGCTCATTCAGGGTGGTGTGGCCGTAAGCGAGGGAAGCGCTTGTGAAATGCCCCAAAGTGTTGAAAATGTTCCCCAGGCCCCTGGTTCCCCATCCCCGCAGGAGGAGGCTCCCCAGGCCCCCTGGTTCCCCATCCCCGCAGGAGGAGGCTCCCCAGGCCCCCTGGTGCAGGAGGAGGCTCCCCAGGCCCCTGGTTCCCCATCCCCGCAGGAGGAGGCTCCCCAGGCCCCCTGGTTCCCCATCCCCGCAGGAGGAGGCTCCCCAGGCCCCATGGTTCCCCATCACCGCAGGAGGAGGCTCCCCAGGCCCCTGGTTCCCCATCCCCGCAGGAGGAGGCTCCCCAGGCCCCCTGGTTCCCCATCCCCGCAGGAGGAGGCTCCCCAGGCCCCATGGTTCCCCATCACCGCAGGAGGAGGCTCCCCAGGCCCCCTGGTTCCCCATCCCCGCAGGAGGAGGCTCCCCAGGCCCCCTGGTGCAGGAGGAGGCTCCCCAGGCCCCCTGGTTCCCCATCCCCGCAGGAGGAGGCTCCCCAGGCCCCCTGGTTATCCATGCCCGCAGGAGGAGGCTCCCCAGGCCCCTGGTTCTCCATCCCCGCAGGAGGAGGCTCCCCAGGCCCCCTGGTTCTCCATCCCCGCAGGAGGAGGCTCCCCAGGCCCCCTGGTTCTCCATCCCCGCAGGAGGAGGCTCCCCAGGCCCCTGGTTCTCCATCCCCGCAGTAGGAGGCTCCCCAGGCCCCCTGGTTCTCCATCCCCGCAGGAGGAGGCTCCCCAGGCCCCCTGGTTCTCCATCCCCGCAGGAGGAGGCTCCCCAGGCCCCCTGGTTCTCCATCCCCGCAGGAGGAGGCTCCCCAGGCCCCTGGTTCTCCATGCCCGCAGGAGGAGGCTCCCCAGGCCCCCATGTTCTCCATGCCCGCAGGAGGAGGCTCCCCAGGCCCCTTGGTTCTCCATCCCCGCAGGAGGAGGCTCCCCAGGCCCCTGGTTCCCCATCCCCGCAGGAGGAGGCTCCCCAGGCCCCCTGGTTCTCCATCCCCGCAGGAGGAGGCTCCCCAGGCCCCCTGGTTCCCCATCCCCGCAGGAGGAGGCTCCCCAGGCCCCCTGGTTCTCCATGCCCGCAGGAGGAGGCTCCCCAGGCCCCCTGGTTCTCCATGACCGCAGGAGGAGGCTCCCCAGGCCCCCTGGTTCTCCATCCCCGCAGGAGGAGGCTCCCCAGGCCCCCTGGTTCCCCATCCCCGCAGGAGGAGGCTCCCCAGGCCCCCTGGTTCTCTATGCCCGCAGGAGGAGGCTCCCCAGGCCCCCTGGTTCTCCATCCCCGCAGGAGGAGGCTCCCCAGGCCCCTGGTTCTCCATCCCCGCAGGAGGAGGCTCCCCAGGCGCCCTGGTTCTCCATCCCCGCAGGAGGAGGCTCCCCAGGCGCCCTGGTTCTCCATGCCCGCAGGAGGAGGCTCCCCAGGCCCCCTGGTTCTCCATGCCCGCAGGAGGAGGCTCCCCAGGCCCCCTGGTTCCCCATCCCCGCAGGAGGAGGCTCCCCAGGCCCCCTGGTTCTCCATGCCCGCAGGAGGAGGCTCCCCAGGCCCCCTGGTTCTCCATCCCCGCAGGAGGAGGCTCCCCAGGCCCCTGGTTCTCCATCCCCGCAGAAGGAGGCTCCCCAGGCCCCCTGGTTCTCCATGCCCGCAGGAGGAGGCTCCCCAGGCCCCCTGGTTCTCCATCCCCGCAGGAGGAGGCTCCCCAGGCCCCCTGGTTCCCCATCCCCGCAGGAGGAGGCTCCCCAGGCCCCCTGGTTCTCCATGCCCGCAGGAGGAGGCTCCCCAGGCCCCCTGGTTCTCCATCCCCGCAGGAGGAGGCTCCCCAGGCCCCTGGTTCTCCATGCCCGCAGGAGGAGGCTCCCCAGGCCCCCTGGTTCCCCATCCCCGTAGGAGGAGGCTCCCCAGGCCCCCTGGTTCTCCATCCCCGCAGGAGGAGGCCCCCCAGGCCCCTGGTTCCCCATCCCCGCAGGAGGAGGCTCCCCAGGCCCCCTGGTTCTCCATCACCGCAGGAGGAGGCCCCCCAGGCCCCTGGTTCCCCATCCCCGCAGGAGGAGGCTCCCCAGGCCCCCTGGTTCTCCATGCCCGCAGGAGGAGGCTCCCCAGGCCCCTGGTTGGGAGAGGGGGAAAAAGAGCAAAGTGTTTAAAAATGCCCCAAAGTGTTGAAAATGTTCCCCAGGCCCCTGGTTCCCCATCCCCGCAGGAGGAGGCTCCCCAGGCCCCCTGGTTGGGAGAGGGGGGAAAAGAGCAAAGTGTTTAAAAATGCCCCAAAGTGTTGAAAATGTTCCCCAGGCCCCTGGTTCCCCATCCCCGCAGGAGGAGGCTCCCCAGGCCCCCTGGTTGGGAGAGGGGGAAAAAGAGCAAAGTGTTTAAAAATGCCCCAAAGTGTTGAAAATGTTCCCCAGGCCCCTGGTTCCCCATCCCCGCAGGAGGAGGCTCCCCAGGCCCCCTGGTTGGGAGAGGGGGAAAAAGAGCAAAGTGTTTAAAAATGCCCCAAAGTGTTGAAAATGTTCCCCAGGCCCCTGGTTCCCCATCCCCGCAGGAGGAGGCTCCCCAGGCCCCCTGGTTGGGAGAGGGGGGAAAAAGAGCAAAGTGTTTAAAAATGCCCCAAAGTGTTGAAAATGTTCCCCAGGCCCCTGGTTCCCCATCCCCGCAGGAGGAGGCTCCCCAGGCCCCCTGGTTGGGAGAGGGGGAAAAAGAGCAAAGTGTTTAAAAATGCCCCAAAGTGTTGAAAATGTTCCCCAGGCCCCTGGTTCCCCATCCCCGCAGGAGGAGGCTCCCCAGGCCCCCTGGTTGGGAG
>NW_028258582.1:92500-105000 GCF_982586985.1 Callionymus lyra
ATCACAGTGCGTCCATGACGCGCGAAGGTCGGCTTGAGCCTGAGCTCTTTCCCCGCCGCCTGCGCTGGAGCTCGATACTCTGTCCAAGTATCCTTCGCTCCTATTAACCTCTAGGTGGTTGCGCTCGTGACATCAAAAAGACCACTTTTTGAAGAGCAGTCACACTCGGAAAAAATTTCTTTCGTCAGGCAAAAGAACCAGAGTTCTCCGCGGCCATCCACTCCAACCTTGTCCGACTTTGAGGCACCAGGCTCGGCCACCCTCCGAGCCTTTTCCTTCCCTCTCCTGTTATGGTGCCTCCCTATTAACCTCTAGGTGGTTGCGCTCGTGACATCAAAAAGACCACTTTTTGAGGAGCAGTCACACTCGGAAAAAATTTCTTTCGTCAGGCAAAAGAACCAGAGTTCTCCGCGGCCATCCACTCCAACCTTGTCCGACTTTGAGGCACCAGGCTCGGCCACCCTCCGAGCCTTTTCCTTCCCTCTCCTGTTATGGTGCCTCCCTATTAACCTCTAGGTGGTTGCGCTCGTGACATCAAAAAGACCACTTTTTGAGGAGCAGTCACACTCGGAAAAAATTTCTTTCGTCAGGCAAAAGAACCAGAGTTCTCCGCGGCCATCCACTCCAACCTTGTCCGACTTTGAGGCACCAGGCTCGGCCACCCTCCGAGCCTTTTCGCTCCCTCTCCTGTTATGGTGCCTCCCTATTAACCTCTAGGTGGTTGCGCTCGTGACATCAAAAAGACCACTTTTTGAGGAGCAGTCACACTCGGAAAAAATTTCTTTCGTCAGGCAAAAGAACCAGAGTTCTCCGCGGCCATCCACTCCAACCTTGTCCGACTTTGAGGCACCAGGCTCGGCCACCCTCCGAGCCTTTTCACTCCCTCTCCTGTTATGGTGCCTCCCTATTAACCTCTAGGTGGTTGCGCTCGTGACATCAAAAAGACCACTTTTTGAGGAGCAGTCACACTCGGAAAAAATTTCTTTCGTCAGGCAAAAGAACCAGAGTTCTCCGCGGCCATCCACTCCAACCTTGTCCGACTTTGAGGCACCAGGCTCGGCCACCCTCCGAGCCTTTTCCTTCCCTCTCCTGTTATGGTGCCTCCCTATTAACCTCTAGGTGGTTGCGCTCGTGACATCAAAAAGACCACTTTTTGCAGAGCAGTCACACTCGGAAAAAATTTCTTTCGTCAGGCAAAAGAACCAGAGTTCTCCGCGGCCATCCACTCCAACCTTGTCCGACTTTGAGGCACCAGGCTCGGCCACCCTCCGAGCCTTTTCACTCCCTCTCCTGTTATGGTGCCTCCCTATTAACCTCTAGGTGGTTGCGCTCGTGACATCAAAAAGACCACTTTTTGCAGAGCAGTCACACTCGGAAAAAATTTCTTTCGTCAGGCAAAAGAACCAGAGTTCTCAGCGGTCATCCACTCCAACCTTGTCCGACTTTGAGGCACCAGGCTCGGCCACCCTCCGAGCCTTTTCACTCCCTCTCCTGTTATGGTGCCTCCCTATTAACCTCTAGGTGGTTGCGCTCGTGACATCAAAAAGACCACTTTTTGCAGAGCAGTCACACTCGGAAAAAATGTATTTCGTCTGGCAAAAGAACCAGAGTTTTCAGCGGTCATCCACTCCAACCTTGTCCGATTTTGAGGCACCAGGCTCGGCCACCCTCCGAGCCTTTTCACTCCCTCTCCTGTTATGGTGCCTCCCTATTAACCTCTAGGTGGTTGCGCTCGTGACATCAAAAAGACCACTTTTTGCAGAGCAGTCACACTCGGAAAAAATTTCTTTCGTCAGGCAAAAGAACCAGAGTTTTCAGCGGTCATCCACTCCAACCTTGTCCGATTTTGAGGCACCAGGCTCGGCCACCCTCCGAGCCTTTTCACTCCCTCTCCTGTTATGGTGCCTCCCTATTAACCTCTAGGTGGTTGCGCTCGTGACATCAAAAAGACCACTTTTTGCAGAGCAGTCACACTCGGAAAAAATTTCTTTCGTCTGGCAAAAGAACCAGAGTTTTCAGCGGTCATCCACTCCAACCTTGTCCGACTTTGAGGCACCAGGCTCGGCCACCCTCCGAGCCTTTTCACTCCCTCTCCTGTTATGGTGCCTCCCTATTAACCTCTAGGTGGTTGCGCTCGTGACATCAAAAAGACCACTTTTTGAGGAGCAGTCACACTCGGAAAAAATTTATTTCGTCTGGCAAAAGAACCAGAGTTTTCAGCGGTCATCCACTCCAACCTTGTCCGATTTTGAGGCACCAGGCTCGGCCACCCTCCGAGCCTTTTCACTCCCTCTCCTGTTATGGTGCCTCCCTATTAACCTCTAGGTGGTTGCGCTCGTGACATCAAAAAGACCACTTTTTGCAGAGCAGTCACACTCGGGAAAAATTTATTTCGTCTGGCAAAAGAACCAGAGTTTTCAGCGGTCATCCACTCCAACCTTGTCCGATTTTGAGGCACCAGGCTCGGCCACCCTCCGAGCCTTTTCACTCCCTCTCCTGTTATGGTGCCTCCCTATTAACCTCTAGGTGGTTGCGCTCGTGACATCAAAAAGACCACTTTTTTCAGAGCAGTCACACTCGGGAAAAATTTCTTTCGTCTGGCAAAAGAACCAGAGTTTTCAGCGGTCATCCACTCCAACCTTGTCCGATTTTGAGGCACCAGGCTCGGCCACCGTCCGAGCCTTTTCACTCCCTCTCCTGTTATGGTGCCTCCCTATTAACCTCTAGGTGGTTGCGCTCGTGACATCAAAAAGACCACTTTTTTCAGAGCAGTCACACTCGGGAAAAATTTCTTTCGTCTGGCAAAAGAACCAGAGTTTTCAGCGGTCATCCACTCCAACCTTGTCCGATTTTGAGGCACCAGGCTCGGCCACCCTCCGAGCCTTTTCACTCCCTCTCCTGTTATGGTGCCTCCCTATTAACCTCTAGGTGGTTGCGCTCGTGACATCAAAAAGACCACTTTTTTCAGAGCAGTCACACTCGGGAAAAATTTCTTTCGTCTGGCAAAAGAACCAGAGTTATCAGCGGTCATCCACTCCAACCTTGTCCGACGTTGAGGCACCGATGTCGGCCAAGTTCTGAGCGTTCCACCGCCGAATGCCACTGGTCCTCAACACAGCGGACTTCCAATCCAACCTTGTCCGACTTTGAGGCACCGAAGTCGGCCTCAGCCCGAGCCTTCCCCCGCCGACCTCACTGGAGCCCGCCATCCAGGGACCGGCGGAGGTCGCCCGCATGACCGCGGCAAAGTGTCTCAAAGTCGGGCACGACCGCTCGAGTCACCCGCCAACCCGGTCCGGGGCACCTCCAGGGACCGGCGGAGGTCGCCCGCATGACCGCGGCAAAGTGTCTCAAAGTCGGGCATGACCGCTCGAGTCACCCGCCAACCCGGTCCGGGGCACCTCCAGGGACCGGCGGAGGACGCCCGCATGACCGCGACAAAGTGTCTCAAAGTCGGGCACGACCGCTCGAGTCACCCGCCAACCCGGTCCGGGGCACCTCCAGGGACCGGCGGAGGACGCCCGCATGACCGCGACAAAGTGTCTCAAAGTCGGGCATGACCGCTCGAGTCACCCGCCAACCCTTTCCGGGGCACCTCCAGGGACCGGCGGAGGACGCCCGCATGACCGCGACAAAGTGTCTCAAAGTCGGGCATGACCGCTCGAGTCACCCGCCAACCCGGTCCGGGGCACCTCCAGGGACCGGCGGAGGACGCCCGCATGACCGCGACAAAGTGTCTCAAAGTCGGGCACGACCGCTCGAGTCACCCGCCAACCCGGTCCGGGGCACCTCCAGGGACCGGCGGAGGACGCCCGCATGACCGCGACAAAGTGTCTCAAAGTCGGGCACGACCGTTCGAGTCACCCGCCAACCCGGTCCGGGGAACCTCCGGGGACCGGCGGAGGTCGCTCGCATGACCGCGACAAAGTGTCTCAAAGTCGGGCACGACCGCTCGAGTCACCCGCCAACCCGGTCCGGGGCACCTCCAGGGACCGGCGGAGGACGCCCGCATGACCGCGACAAAGTGTCTCAAAGTCGGGCATGACCGTTCGAGTCACCCGCCAACCCGGTCCGGGGCACCTCCAGGGACCGGCGGAGGAGGCCCGCATGACCGCGACAAAGTGTCTCAAAGTCGGGCATGACCGCTCGAGTCACCCGCCAACCCGGTCCGGGGCACCTCCGGGGACCGGCGGAGGACGCCCGCATGACCGCGACAAAGTGTCTCAAAGTCGGGCACGACCGCTCGAGTCACCCGCCAACCCGGTCCGGGGCACCTCCGGGGACCGGCGGAGGACGCCCGCATGACCGCGACAAAGTGTCTCAAAGTCGGGCACGACCGCTCGAGTCACCCGCCAACCCGGTCCGGGGCACCTCCGGGGACCGGCGGAGGACGCCCGCATGACCGCGACAAAGTGTCTCAAAGTCGGGCATGACCGCTCGAGTCACCCGCCAACCCGGTCCGGGGCACCTCCGGGGACCGGCGGAGGACGCCCGCATGACCGCGACAAAGTGTCTCAAAGTCGGGCACGACCGCTCGAGTCACCCGCCAACCCGGTCCGGGGCACCTCCGGGGAGCAGTGGAGGTCGCTCGCATGACCGCGACAAAGTGTCTCAAAGTCGGGCATGACCGCTCGAGTCGCCCGCCATCCCGGTCCGGAGCTCAACACTTTGTCGTTTTTTCCACTCCCTCCCCATTAACCTCTAGGTGGTTGCGCTCGTGACATCAAAAAGACCACTTTTTGCAGAGCAGTCACACTCGGAAAAAATTCGTTTCGTCTGGCAAAAGAACCAGAGTTCTCAGCGGGCTTCCAGTCCAACCTTGTCCGATTTTGAGGCACCAGGCTCGGCCACAGTCCGAGCCCATTCACTCCCTCCCCTGTTGTACTCGCTCCCTATTAACCTCTAGGTGGTTGCGCTCGTGACATCAAAAAGACCACTTTTTGAGGAGCAGTCACACTTGGGAAAAATCCGTTTGCGCTCACACCATCCCTCCCCATTAACCTCTAGGTGGTTGCGCTCGTGACATCAAAAAGACCACTTTTTGAGGAGCAGTCACACTTAGGAAAAATCCGTTTGCGCTCACACCATCCCTCCCCATTAACCTCTAGGTGGTTGCGCTCGTGACATCAAAAAGACCACTTTTTGAGGAGCAGTCAGACACCGAGGTTTTCTGGATTTATGTCCGTTTTCCTGGTTCTCTGACTCGGGCACCTTGTGACCGACATCCCCCCCTTCCCTGGTTCTATTTTGCCGATACTTTGGTGAGTTTTCTACCCGCAAACCAAGCCCCCCAAGCCCGCCGCCTGGTGGGGGAACATGCCCCCTGGTCCTGGTTCTATTTTAGGACACTTTGGTGAGTTTTCTACCCGCAAACCAAGCCCCCCAAGCCCGCCGCCTGGTGGGGGAACATGCCCCCTGGTCCCGGTTCTATTTTAGGACACTTTGGTGAGTTTTCTACCCGCAAACCAAGCCCCCCAAGCCCGCCGCCTGGTGGGGGAAGATGCCCCCTGGTCCCGGTTCTATTTTAGGACACTTTGGTGAGTTTTCTACCCGCAAACCAAGCCCCCCAAGCCCGCCGCCTGGTGGGGGAACATGCCCCCTGGTCCCGGTTCTATTTTAGGACACTTTGGTGAGTTTTCTACCCGCAAACCAAGCCCCCCAAGCCCGCCGCCTGGTGGGGGAACATGCCGCCTAGCCCGGTTCTATTTTAGGTCACTTTGGTGAGTTTTCTACCCGCAAACCAAGCCCCCCAAGCCCGCCGCCTGGTGGGGGAAGAGGCCCCCTGGTCCCGGTTCTATTTTAGGACACTTTGGTGAGTTTTCTACCCGCAAACCAAGCCCCCCAAGCCCGCCGCCTGGTGGGGGAACATGCCCCCTGGTCCTGGTTCTATTTTAGGACACTTTGGTGAGTTTTCTACCCGCAAACCAAGCCCCCCAAGCCCGCCGCCTGGTGGGGGAACATGCCCCCTGGTCCCGGTTCTATTTTAGGACACTTTGGTGAGTTTTCTACCCGGAAACCAAGCCCCCCAAGCCCGCCACCTGGTGGGGGAAGAGGCCCCCTGGTCCCGGTTCTATTTTAGGACACTTTGGTGAGTTTTCTACCCACACTGCAGGTCCCCAAATGCCGCCATCTGGTGGGGGAACATGCCGCCTGCACCGGTTCTATTTTAAGTCACTTTGGTGAGTTTTCTGCCCACACTACGGGTCCCCAAATGCCGCCATCTGGTGGGGGAACATGCCGCCTGCACCGGTTCTATTTTAAGTCACTTTGGTGAGTTTTCTGCCCACACTACGGGTCCCCAAATGCCGCCATCTGGTGGGGGAACATGCCGCCTGCACCGGTTCTATTTTAAGTCACTTTGGTGAGTTTTCTGCCCACACTACGGGTCCCCAAATGCCGCCATCTGGTGGGGGAACATGCCGCCTGCACCGGTTCTATTTTAAGTCACTTTGGTGAGTTTTCTGCCCACACTACGGCTCCCCAAATGCCGCCATCTGGTGGGGGAACATGCCGCCTGCACCGGTTCTATTTTAAGTCACTTTGGTGAGTTTTCTACCCACACTACGGGTCCCCAAATGCCGCCATCTGGTGGGGGAACATGCCGCCTGCACCGGTTCTATTTTAAGTCACTTTGGTGAGTTTTCTACCCACACTACGGGTCCCCAAATGCCGCCATCTGGTGGGGGAACATGCCGCCTGCACCGGTTCTATTTTAAGTCACTTTGGTGAGTTTTCTGCCCACACTACGGGTCCCCAAATGCCGCCATCTGGTGGGGGAACTGCCGCCTAGTCCCGGTTCTATTTTAGGTCACTTTTCTCACTTTCTGACCCACAAATAATGCCCCAAATGCCGCCGCCTGGTGGGGGGAACTGCCGCCTAGTCCCGGTTCTATTTTAGGTCACTTTTCTCACTTTCTTACCCACAAATAATGCCCCAAATGCCGCCGCCTGGTGGGGGGAACTGCCGCCTAGTCCCGGTTCTATTTTAGGTCACTTTTCTCACTTTCTGACCCACAAATAATGCCCCAAATGCCGCCGCCTGGTGGGGGGAACTGCCGCCTAGTCCCGGTTCTATTTTAGGTCACTTTTCTCACTTTCTGACCCACAAATAATGCCCCAAATGCCGCCGCCTGGTGGGGGGAACTGCCGCCTAGTCCCGGTTCTATTTTAGGTCACTTTTCTCACTTTCTGACCCACAAATAATGCCCCAAATGCCGCCGCCTGGTGGGGGGAACTGCCGCCTAGTCCCGGTTCTATTTTAGGTCACTTTTCTCACTTTCTTACCCACAAATAATGCCCCAAATGCCGCCGCCTGGTGGGGGGAACTGCCGCCTAGTCCCGGTTCTATTTTAGGTCACTTTTCTCACTTTCTTACCCACAAATAATGCCCCAAATGCCGCCGCCTGGTGGGGGGAACTGCCGCCTAGTCCCGGTTCTATTTTAGGTCACTTTTCTCACTTTCTGACCCACAAATAATGCCCCAAATGCCGCCGCCTGGTGGGGGGAACTGCCGCCTAGTCCCGGTTCTATTTTAGGTCACTTTTCTCACTTTCTGACCCACAAATAATGCCCCAAATGCCGCCGCCTGGTGGGGGGAACTGCCGCCTAGTCCCGGTTCTATTTTAGGTCACTTTTCTCACTTTCTGACCCACAAATAATGCCCCAAATGCCGCCGCCTGGTGGGGGGAACTGCCGCCTAGTCCCGGTTCTATTTTAGGTCACTTTTCTCACTTTCTGACCCACAAATAATGCCCCAAATGCCGCCGCCTGGTGGGGGGAACTGCCGCCTAGTCCCGGTTCTATTTTAGGTCACTTTTCTCACTTTCTGACCCACAAATAATGCCCCAAATGCCGCCGCCTGGTGGGGGGAACTGCCGCCTAGTCCCGGTTCTATTTTAGGTCACTTTTCTCACTTTCTTACCCACAAATAATGCCCCAAATGCCGCCGCCTGGTGGGGGGAACTGCCGCCTAGTCCCGGTTCTATTTTAGGTCACTTTTCTCACTTTCTTACCCACAAATAATGCCCCAAATGCCGCCGCCTGGTGGGGGGAACTGCCGCCTAGTCCCGGTTCTATTTTAGGTCACTTTTCTCACTTTCTGACCCACAAATAATGCCCCAAATGCCGCCGCCTGGTGGGGGGAACTGCCGCCTAGTCCCGGTTCTATTTTAGGTCACTTTTCTCACTTTCTGACCCACAAATAATGCCCCAAATGCCGCCGCCTGGTGGGGGGAACTGCCGCCTAGTCCCGGTTCTATTTTAGGTCACTTTTCTCACTTTCTGACCCACAAATAATGCCCCAAATGCCGCCGCCTGGTGGGGGGAACTGCCGCCTAGTCCCGGTTCTATTTTAGGTCACTTTTCTCACTTTCTTACCCACAAATAATGCCCCAAATGCCGCCGCCTGGTGGGGGGAACTGCCGCCTAGTCCCGGTTCTATTTTAGGTCACTTTTCTCACTTTCTTACCCACAAATAATGCCCCAAATGCCGCCGCCTGGTGGGGGGAACTGCCGCCTAGTCCCGGTTCTATTTTAGGTCACTTTTCTCACTTTCTGACCCACAAATAATGCCCCAAATGCCGCCGCCTGGTGGGGGGAACTGCCGCCTAGTCCCGGTTCTATTTTAGGTCACTTTTCTCACTTTCTGACCCACAAATAATGCCCCAAATGCCGCCGCCTGGTGGGGGGAACTGCCGCCTAGTCCCGGTTCTATTTTAGGTCACTTTTCTCACTTTCTGACCCACAAATAATGCCCCAAATGCCGCCGCCTGGTGGGGGGAACTGCCGCCTAGTCCCGGTTCTATTTTAGGTCACTTTTCTCACTTTCTGACCCACAAATAATGCCCCAAATGCCGCCGCCTGGTGGGGGGAACTGCCGCCTAGTCCCGGTTCTATTTTAGGTCACTTTTCTCACTTTCTGACCCACAAATAATGCCCCAAATGCCGCCGCCTGGTGGGGGGAACTGCCGCCTAGTCCCGGTTCTATTTTAGGTCACTTTTCTCACTTTCTTACCCACAAATAATGCCCCAAATGCCGCCGCCTGGTGGGGGGAACTGCCGCCTAGTCCCGGTTCTATTTTAGGTCACTTTTCTCACTTTCTTACCCACAAATAATGCCCCAAATGCCGCCGCCTGGTGGGGGGAACTGCCGCCTAGTCCCGGTTCTATTTTAGGTCACTTTTCTCACTTTCTGACCCACAAATAATGCCCCAAATGCCGCCGCCTGGTGGGGGGAACTGCCGCCTAGTCCCGGTTCTATTTTAGGTCACTTTTCTCACTTTCTGACCCACAAATAATGCCCCAAATGCCGCCGCCTGGTGGGGGGAACTGCCGCCTAGTCCCGGTTCTATTTTAGGTCACTTTTCTCACTTTCTTACCCACAAATAATGCCCCAAATGCCGCCGCCTGGTGGGGGGAACTGCCGCCTAGTCCCGGTTCTATTTTAGGTCACTTTTCTCACTTTCTGACCCACAAATAATGCCCCAAATGCCGCCGCCTGGTGGGGGGAACTGCCTGCTAGTCCCGGTTCTATTTTAGGTCACTTTTCTCACTTTTCTACCCACAAATAATGGCAAAAAAAAATGCTTACAGCACCCAGTATTCCCAGGCGGTCTCCCATCCAAGTACTAACTGGGCCCGACCCTGCTTGGCTTCCGAGATCAGACGAGATCGGGCTCATTCAGGGTGGTGTGGCCGTAAGCGAGGGAAGCGCTTGTGAAATGCCCCAAAGTGTTGAAAATGTTCCCCAGGCCCCTGGTTCCCCATCCCCGCAGGAGGAGGCTCCCCAGGCCCCCTGGTTCCCCATCCCCGCAGGAGGAGGCTCCCCAGGCCCCCTGGTGCAGGAGGAGGCTCCCCAGGCCCCTGGTTCCCCATCCCCGCAGGAGGAGGCTCCCCAGGCCCCCTGGTTCCCCATCCCCGCAGGAGGAGGCTCCCCAGGCCCCATGGTTCCCCATCACCGCAGGAGGAGGCTCCCCAGGCCCCTGGTTCCCCATCCCCGCAGGAGGAGGCTCCCCAGGCCCCCTGGTTCCCCATCCCCGCAGGAGGAGGCTCCCCAGGCCCCATGGTTCCCCATCACCGCAGGAGGAGGCTCCCCAGGCCCCCTGGTTCCCCATCCCCGCAGGAGGAGGCTCCCCAGGCCCCCTGGTGCAGGAGGAGGCTCCCCAGGCCCCCTGGTTCCCCATCCCCGCAGGAGGAGGCTCCCCAGGCCCCCTGGTTCTCCATGCCCGCAGGAGGAGGCTCCCCAGGCCCCTGGTTCTCCATCCCCGCAGGAGGAGGCTCCCCAGGCCCCCTGGTTCTCCATCCCCGCAGGAGGAGGCTCCCCAGGCCCCCTGGTTCTCCATCCCCGCAGGAGGAGGCTCCCCAGGCCCCTGGTTCTCCATCCCCGCAGTAGGAGGCTCCCCAGGCCCCCTGGTTCTCCATCCCCGCAGGAGGAGGCTCCCCAGGCCCCCTGGTTCTCCATCCCCGCAGGAGGAGGCTCCCCAGGCCCCCTGGTTCTCCATCCCCGCAGGAGGAGGCTCCCCAGGCCCCTGGTTCTCCATGCCCGCAGGAGGAGGCTCCCCAGGCCCCCATGTTCTCCATGCCCGCAGGAGGAGGCTCCCCAGGCCCCTTGGTTCTCCATCCCCGCAGGAGGAGGCTCCCCAGGCCCCTGGTTCCCCATCCCCGCAGGAGGAGGCTCCCCAGGCCCCCTGGTTCTCCATGCCCGCAGGAGGAGGCTCCCCAGGCCCCCTGGTTCTCCATGCCCGCAGGAGGAGGCTCCCCAGGCCCCCTGGTTCTCCATGCCCGCAGGAGGAGGCTCCCCAGGCCCCCTGGTTCTCCATCCCCGCAGGAGGAGGCTCCCCAGGCCCCTGGTTCTCCATGCCCGCAGGAGGAGGCTCCCCAGGCCCCCTGGTTCTCCATGACCGCAGGAGGAGGCTCCCCAGGCCCCCTGGTTCTCCATCCCCGCAGGAGGAGGCTCCCCAGGCCCCCTGGTTCCCCATCCCCGCAGGAGGAGGCTCCCCAGGCCCCCTGGTTCTCCATGCCCGCAGGAGGAGGCTCCCCAGGCCCCCTGGTTCCCCATCCCCGCAGGAGGAGGCTCCCCAGGCCCCTGGTTCTCCATCACCGCAGGAGGAGGCTCCCCAGGCCCCCTGGTTCTCCATGCCCGCGGGAGGAGGCTCCCCAGGCCCCCTGGTTGGGAGAGGGGGAAAAAGACCAAAGTGTTTAAAAATGCCCCAAAGTGTTGAAAATGTTCCCCAGGCCCCTGGTTCCCCATCCCCGCAGGAGGAGGCTCCCCAGGCCCCCTGGTTGGGAGAGGGGGAAAAAGAGCAAAGTGTTTAAAAATGCCCCAAAGTGTTGAAAATGTTCCCCAGGCCCCTGGTTCCCCATCCCCGCAGGAGGAGGCTCCCCAGGCCCCCTGGTTGGGAGAGGGGGAAAAAGAGCAAAGTGTTTAAAAATGCCCCAAAGTGTTGAAAATGTTCCCCAGGCCCCTGGTTCCCCATCCCCGCAGGAGGAGGCTCCCCAGGCCCCCTGGTTGGGAGAGGGGGGAAAAAGACCAAAGTGTTTAAAAATGCCCCAAAGTGTTGAAAATGTTCCCCAGGCCCCTGGTTCCCCATCCCCGCAGGAGGAGGCTCCCCAGGCCCCCTGGTTGGGAGAGGGGGAAAAAGAGCAAAGTGTTTAAAAATGCCCCAAAGTGTTGAAAATGTTCCCCAGGCCCCTGGTTCCCCATCCCCGCAGGAGGAGGCTCCCCAGGCCCCCTGGTTGGGAGAGGGGGGAAAAGAGCAAAGTGTTTAAAAATGCCCCAAAGTGTTGAAAATGTTCCCCAGGCCCCTGGTTCCCCATCCCCGCAGGAGGAGGCTCCCCAGGCCCCCTGGTTGGGAGAGGGGGAAAAAGAGCAAAGTGTTTAAAAATGCCCCAAAGTGTTGAAAATGTTCCCCAGGCCCCTGGTTCCCCATCCCCGCAGGAGGAGGCTCCCCAGGCCCCCTGGTTGGGAGAGGGGGGAAAAAGACCAAAGTGTTTAAAAATGCCCCAAAGTGTTGAAAATGTTCCCCAGGCCCCTGGTTCCCCATCCCCGCAGGAGGAGGCTCCCCAGGCCCCCTGGTTGGGAGAGGGGGAAAAAGAGCAAAGTGTTTAAAAATGCCCCAAAGTGTTGAAAATGTTCCCCAGGCCCCTGGTTCCCCATCCCCGCAGGAGGAGGCTCCCCAGGCCCCCTGGTTGGGAGAGGGGGGAAAAGAGCAAAGTGTTTAAAAATGCCCCAAAGTGTTGAAAATGTTCCCCAGGCCCCTGGTTCCCCATCCCCGCAGGAGGAGGCTCCCCAGGCCCCCTGGTTGGGAGAGGGGGAAAAAGAGCAAAGTGTTTAAAAATGCCCCAAAGTGTTGAAAATGTTCCCCAGGCCCCTGGTTCCCCATCCCCGCAGGAGGAGGCTCCCCAGGCCCCCTGGTTGGGAGAGGGGGAAAAAGAGCAAAGTGTTTAAAAATGCCCCAAAGTGTTGAAAATGTTCCCCGGCCTCCTGGTACCCCATCCCCGCA
>NW_028258582.1:115000-125000 GCF_982586985.1 Callionymus lyra
ACCTCTAGGTGGTTGCGCTCGTGACATCAAAAAGACCACTTTTTGCAGAGCAGTCACACTCGGAAAAAATTTCTTTCGTCAGGCAAAAGAACCAGAGTTCTCCGCGGCCATCCACTCCAACCTTGTCCGACTTTGAGGCACCAGGCTCGGCCACCCTCCGAGCCTTTTCACTCCCTCTCCTGTTATGGTGCCTCCCTATTAACCTCTAGGTGGTTGCGCTCGTGACATCAAAAAGACCACTTTTTGCAGAGCAGTCACACTCGGAAAAAATTTCTTTCGTCAGGCAAAAGAACCAGAGTTCTCAGCGGTCATCCACTCCAACCTTGTCCGACTTTGAGGCACCAGGCTCGGCCACCCTCCGAGCCTTTTCACTCCCTCTCCTGTTATGGTGCCTCCCTATTAACCTCTAGGTGGTTGCGCTCGTGACATCAAAAAGACCACTTTTTGCAGAGCAGTCACACTCGGAAAAAATGTATTTCGTCTGGCAAAAGAACCAGAGTTTTCAGCGGTCATCCACTCCAACCTTGTCCGATTTTGAGGCACCAGGCTCGGCCACCCTCCGAGCCTTTTCACTCCCTCTCCTGTTATGGTGCCTCCCTATTAACCTCTAGGTGGTTGCGCTCGTGACATCAAAAAGACCACTTTTTGCAGAGCAGTCACACTCGGAAAAAATTTCTTTCGTCAGGCAAAAGAACCAGAGTTTTCAGCGGTCATCCACTCCAACCTTGTCCGATTTTGAGGCACCAGGCTCGGCCACCCTCCGAGCCTTTTCACTCCCTCTCCTGTTATGGTGCCTCCCTATTAACCTCTAGGTGGTTGCGCTCGTGACATCAAAAAGACCACTTTTTGCAGAGCAGTCACACTCGGAAAAAATTTCTTTCGTCTGGCAAAAGAACCAGAGTTTTCAGCGGTCATCCACTCCAACCTTGTCCGACTTTGAGGCACCAGGCTCGGCCACCCTCCGAGCCTTTTCACTCCCTCTCCTGTTATGGTGCCTCCCTATTAACCTCTAGGTGGTTGCGCTCGTGACATCAAAAAGACCACTTTTTGAGGAGCAGTCACACTCGGAAAAAATTTATTTCGTCTGGCAAAAGAACCAGAGTTTTCAGCGGTCATCCACTCCAACCTTGTCCGATTTTGAGGCACCAGGCTCGGCCACCCTCCGAGCCTTTTCACTCCCTCTCCTGTTATGGTGCCTCCCTATTAACCTCTAGGTGGTTGCGCTCGTGACATCAAAAAGACCACTTTTTGCAGAGCAGTCACACTCGGGAAAAATTTATTTCGTCTGGCAAAAGAACCAGAGTTTTCAGCGGTCATCCACTCCAACCTTGTCCGATTTTGAGGCACCAGGCTCGGCCACCCTCCGAGCCTTTTCACTCCCTCTCCTGTTATGGTGCCTCCCTATTAACCTCTAGGTGGTTGCGCTCGTGACATCAAAAAGACCACTTTTTTCAGAGCAGTCACACTCGGGAAAAATTTCTTTCGTCTGGCAAAAGAACCAGAGTTTTCAGCGGTCATCCACTCCAACCTTGTCCGATTTTGAGGCACCAGGCTCGGCCACCCTCCGAGCCTTTTCACTCCCTCTCCTGTTATGGTGCCTCCCTATTAACCTCTAGGTGGTTGCGCTCGTGACATCAAAAAGACCACTTTTTTCAGAGCAGTCACACTCGGGAAAAATTTCTTTCGTCTGGCAAAAGAACCAGAGTTATCAGCGGTCATCCACTCCAACCTTGTCCGACGTTGAGGCACCGATGTCGGCCAAGTTCTGAGCGTTCCACCGCCGAATGCCACTGGTCCTCAACACAGCGGACTTCCAATCCAACCTTGTCCGACTTTGAGGCACCGAAGTCGGCCTCAGCCCGAGCCTTCCCCCGCCGACCTCACTGGAGCCCGCCATCCAGGGACCGGCGGAGGTCGCCCGCATGACCGCGGCAAAGTGTCTCAAAGTCGGGCACGACCGCTCGAGTCACCCGCCAACCCGGTCCGGGGCACCTCCAGGGACCGGCGGAGGTCGCCCGCATGACCGCGGCAAAGTGTCTCAAAGTCGGGCATGACCGCTCGAGTCACCCGCCAACCCGGTCCGGGGCACCTCCAGGGACCGGCGGAGGACGCCCGCATGACCGCGACAAAGTGTCTCAAAGTCGGGCACGACCGCTCGAGTCACCCGCCAACCCGGTCCGGGGCACCTCCAGGGACCGGCGGAGGACGCCCGCATGACCGCGACAAAGTGTCTCAAAGTCGGGCATGACCGCTCGAGTCACCCGCCAACCCTTTCCGGGGCACCTCCAGGGACCGGCGGAGGACGCCCGCATGACCGCGACAAAGTGTCTCAAAGTCGGGCATGACCGCTCGAGTCACCCGCCAACCCGGTCCGGGGCACCTCCAGGGACCGGCGGAGGACGCCCGCATGACCGCGACAAAGTGTCTCAAAGTCGGGCACGACCGCTCGAGTCACCCGCCAACCCGGTCCGGGGCACCTCCAGGGACCGGCGGAGGACGCCCGCATGACCGCGACAAAGTGTCTCAAAGTCGGGCACGACCGTTCGAGTCACCCGCCAACCCGGTCCGGGGAACCTCCGGGGACCGGCGGAGGTCGCTCGCATGACCGCGACAAAGTGTCTCAAAGTCGGGCACGACCGCTCGAGTCACCCGCCAACCCGGTCCGGGGCACCTCCAGGGACCGGCGGAGGACGCCCGCATGACCGCGACAAAGTGTCTCAAAGTCGGGCATGACCGTTCGAGTCACCCGCCAACCCGGTCCGGGGCACCTCCAGGGACCGGCGGAGGAGGCCCGCATGACCGCGACAAAGTGTCTCAAAGTCGGGCATGACCGCTCGAGTCACCCGCCAACCCGGTCCGGGGCACCTCCGGGGACCGGCGGAGGACGCCCGCATGACCGCGACAAAGTGTCTCAAAGTCGGGCACGACCGCTCGAGTCACCCGCCAACCCGGTCCGGGGCACCTCCGGGGACCGGCGGAGGACGCCCGCATGACCGCGACAAAGTGTCTCAAAGTCGGGCACGACCGCTCGAGTCACCCGCCAACCCGGTCCGGGGCACCTCCGGGGACCGGCGGAGGACGCCCGCATGACCGCGACAAAGTGTCTCAAAGTCGGGCATGACCGCTCGAGTCACCCGCCAACCCGGTCCGGGGCACCTCCGGGGACCGGCGGAGGACGCCCGCATGACCGCGACAAAGTGTCTCAAAGTCGGGCACGACCGCTCGAGTCACCCGCCAACCCGGTCCGGGGCACCTCCGGGGAGCAGTGGAGGTCGCTCGCATGACCGCGACAAAGTGTCTCAAAGTCGGGCATGACCGCTCGAGTCGCCCGCCATCCCGGTCCGGAGCTCAACACTTTGTCGTTTTTTCCACTCCCTCCCCATTAACCTCTAGGTGGTTGCGCTCGTGACATCAAAAAGACCACTTTTTGCAGAGCAGTCACACTCGGAAAAAATTCGTTTCGTCTGGCAAAAGAACCAGAGTTCTCAGCGGGCTTCCAGTCCAACCTTGTCCGATTTTGAGGCACCAGGCTCGGCCACAGTCCGAGCCCATTCACTCCCTCCCCTGTTGTACTCGCTCCCTATTAACCTCTAGGTGGTTGCGCTCGTGACATCAAAAAGACCACTTTTTGAGGAGCAGTCACACTTGGGAAAAATCCGTTTGCGCTCACACCATCCCTCCCCATTAACCTCTAGGTGGTTGCGCTCGTGACATCAAAAAGACCACTTTTTGCAGAGCAGTCACACTCGGAAAAAATTCGTTTCGTCTGGCAAAAGAACCAGAGTTCTCAGCGGGCTTCCAGTCCAACCTTGTCCGATTTTGAGGCACCAGGCTCGGCCACAGTCCGAGCCCATTCACTCCCTCCCCTGTTGTACTCGCTCCCTATTAACCTCTAGGTGGTTGCGCTCGTGACATCAAAAAGACCACTTTTTGAGGAGCAGTCACACTTGGGAAAAATCCGTTTGCGCTCACACCATCCCTCCCCATTAACCTCTAGGTGGTTGCGCTCGTGACATCAAAAAGACCACTTTTTGAGGAGCAGTCACACTTAGGAAAAATCCGTTTGCGCTCACACCATCCCTCCCCATTAACCTCTAGGTGGTTGCGCTCGTGACATCAAAAAGACCACTTTTTGAGGAGCAGTCAGACACCGAGGTTTTCTGGATTTATGTCCGTTTTCCTGGTTCTCTGACTCGGGCACCTTGTGACCGACATCCCCCCCTTCCCTGGTTCTATTTTGCCGATACTTTGGTGAGTTTTCTACCCGCAAACCAAGCCCCCCAAGCCCGCCGCCTGGTGGGGGAACATGCCCCCTGGTCCTGGTTCTATTTTAGGACACTTTGGTGAGTTTTCTACCCGCAAACCAAGCCCCCCAAGCCCGCCGCCTGGTGGGGGAACATGCCCCCTGGTCCCGGTTCTATTTTAGGACACTTTGGTGAGTTTTCTACCCGCAAACCAAGCCCCCCAAGCCCGCCGCCTGGTGGGGGAAGATGCCCCCTGGTCCCGGTTCTATTTTAGGACACTTTGGTGAGTTTTCTACCCGCAAACCAAGCCCCCCAAGCCCGCCGCCTGGTGGGGGAACATGCCCCCTGGTCCCGGTTCTATTTTAGGACACTTTGGTGAGTTTTCTACCCACACTGCAGGTCCCCAAATGCCGCCATCTGGTGGGGGAACATGCCGCCTGCACCGGTTCTATTTTAAGTCACTTTGGTGAGTTTTCTGCCCACACTACGGGTCCCCAAATGCCGCCATCTGGTGGGGGAACATGCCGCCTGCACCGGTTCTATTTTAAGTCACTTTGGTGAGTTTTCTGCCCACACTACGGCTCCCCAAATGCCGCCATCTGGTGGGGGAACATGCCGCCTGCACCGGTTCTATTTTAAGTCACTTTGGTGAGTTTTCTGCCCACACTACGGGTCCCCAA
The DNA here is from genome assembly GCF_982586985.1 of Callionymus lyra. Classification (NCBI taxonomy): domain Eukaryota; kingdom Metazoa; phylum Chordata; class Actinopteri; order Syngnathiformes; family Callionymidae; genus Callionymus; species Callionymus lyra. The sequence goes on from NW_028258582.1 coordinate 119,925, forward strand.
ATGCCGCCATCTGGTGGGGGAACATGCCGCCTGCACCGGTTCTATTTTAAGTCACTTTGGTGAGTTTTCTGCCCACACTACGGGTCCCCAAATGCCGCCATCTGGTGGGGGAACATGCCGCCTGCACCGGTTCTATTTTAAGTCACTTTGGTGAGTTTTCTGCCCACACTACGGCTCCCCAAATGCCGCCATCTGGTGGGGGAACATGCCGCCTGCACCGGTTCTATTTTAAGTCACTTTGGTGAGTTTTCTACCCACACTACGGGTCCCCAAATGCCGCCATCTGGTGGGGGAACATGCCGCCTGCACCGGTTCTATTTTAAGTCACTTTGGTGAGTTTTCTGCCCACACTACGGGTCCCCAAATGCCGCCATCTGGTGGGGGAACTGCCGCCTAGTCCCGGTTCTATTTTAGGTCACTTTTCTCACTTTCTGACCCACAAATAATGCCCCAAATGCCGCCGCCTGGTGGGGGGAACTGCCGCCTAGTCCCGGTTCTATTTTAGGTCACTTTTCTCACTTTCTTACCCACAAATAATGCCCCAAATGCCGCCGCCTGGTGGGGGGAACTGCCGCCTAGTCCCGGTTCTATTTTAGGTCACTTTTCTCACTTTCTGACCCACAAATAATGCCCCAAATGCCGCCGCCTGGTGGGGGGAACTGCCGCCTAGTCCCGGTTCTATTTTAGGTCACTTTTCTCACTTTCTGACCCACAAATAATGCCCCAAATGCCGCCGCCTGGTGGGGGGAACTGCCGCCTAGTCCCGGTTCTATTTTAGGTCACTTTTCTCACTTTCTGACCCACAAATAATGCCCCAAATGCCGCCGCCTGGTGGGGGGAACTGCCGCCTAGTCCCGGTTCTATTTTAGGTCACTTTTCTCACTTTCTTACCCACAAATAATGCCCCAAATGCCGCCGCCTGGTGGGGGGAACTGCCGCCTAGTCCCGGTTCTATTTTAGGTCACTTTTCTCACTTTCTTACCCACAAATAATGCCCCAAATGCCGCCGCCTGGTGGGGGGAACTGCCGCCTAGTCCCGGTTCTATTTTAGGTCACTTTTCTCACTTTCTGACCCACAAATAATGCCCCAAATGCCGCCGCCTGGTGGGGGGAACTGCCGCCTAGTCCCGGTTCTATTTTAGGTCACTTTTCTCACTTTCTGACCCACAAATAATGCCCCAAATGCCGCCGCCTGGTGGGGGGAACTGCCGCCTAGTCCCGGTTCTATTTTAGGTCACTTTTCTCACTTTCTGACCCACAAATAATGCCCCAAATGCCGCCGCCTGGTGGGGGGAACTGCCGCCTAGTCCCGGTTCTATTTTAGGTCACTTTTCTCACTTTCTGACCCACAAATAATGCCCCAAATGCCGCCGCCTGGTGGGGGGAACTGCCGCCTAGTCCCGGTTCTATTTTAGGTCACTTTTCTCACTTTCTGACCCACAAATAATGCCCCAAATGCCGCCGCCTGGTGGGGGGAACTGCCGCCTAGTCCCGGTTCTATTTTAGGTCACTTTTCTCACTTTCTTACCCACAAATAATGCCCCAAATGCCGCCGCCTGGTGGGGGGAACTGCCGCCTAGTCCCGGTTCTATTTTAGGTCACTTTTCTCACTTTCTTACCCACAAATAATGCCCCAAATGCCGCCGCCTGGTGGGGGGAACTGCCGCCTAGTCCCGGTTCTATTTTAGGTCACTTTTCTCACTTTCTGACCCACAAATAATGCCCCAAATGCCGCCGCCTGGTGGGGGGAACTGCCGCCTAGTCCCGGTTCTATTTTAGGTCACTTTTCTCACTTTCTGACCCACAAATAATGCCCCAAATGCCGCCGCCTGGTGGGGGGAACTGCCGCCTAGTCCCGGTTCTATTTTAGGTCACTTTTCTCACTTTCTTACCCACAAATAATGCCCCAAATGCCGCCGCCTGGTGGGGGGAACTGCCGCCTAGTCCCGGTTCTATTTTAGGTCACTTTTCTCACTTTCTGACCCACAAATAATGCCCCAAATGCCGCCGCCTGGTGGGGGGAACTGCCTGCTAGTCCCGGTTCTATTTTAGGTCACTTTTCTCACTTTTCTACCCACAAATAATGGCAAAAAAAAATGCTTACAGCACCCAGTATTCCCAGGCGGTCTCCCATCCAAGTACTAACTGGGCCCGACCCTGCTTGGCTTCCGAGATCAGACGAGATCGGGCTCATTCAGGGTGGTGTGGCCGTAAGCGAGGGAAGCGCTTGTGAAATGCCCCAAAGTGTTGAAAATGTTCCCCAGGCCCCTGGTTCCCCATCCCCGCAGGAGGAGGCTCCCCAGGCCCCCTGGTTCCCCATCCCCGCAGGAGGAGGCTCCCCAGGCCCCCTGGTGCAGGAGGAGGCTCCCCAGGCCCCTGGTTCCCCATCCCCGCAGGAGGAGGCTCCCCAGGCCCCCTGGTTCCCCATCCCCGCAGGAGGAGGCTCCCCAGGCCCCATGGTTCCCCATCACCGCAGGAGGAGGCTCCCCAGGCCCCTGGTTCCCCATCCCCGCAGGAGGAGGCTCCCCAGGCCCCCTGGTTCCCCATCCCCGCAGGAGGAGGCTCCCCAGGCCCCATGGTTCCCCATCACCGCAGGAGGAGGCTCCCCAGGCCCCCTGGTTCCCCATCCCCGCAGGAGGAGGCTCCCCAGGCCCCCTGGTGCAGGAGGAGGCTCCCCAGGCCCCCTGGTTCCCCATCCCCGCAGGAGGAGGCTCCCCAGGCCCCCTGGTTCTCCATGCCCGCAGGAGGAGGCTCCCCAGGCCCCTGGTTCTCCATCCCCGCAGGAGGAGGCTCCCCAGGCCCCCTGGTTCTCCATCCCCGCAGGAGGAGGCTCCCCAGGCCCCCTGGTTCTCCATCCCCGCAGGAGGAGGCTCCCCAGGCCCCTGGTTCTCCATCCCCGCAGTAGGAGGCTCCCCAGGCCCCCTGGTTCTCCATCCCCGCAGGAGGAGGCTCCCCAGGCCCCCTGGTTCTCCATCCCCGCAGGAGGAGGCTCCCCAGGCCCCCTGGTTCTCCATCCCCGCAGGAGGAGGCTCCCCAGGCCCCTGGTTCTCCATGCCCGCAGGAGGAGGCTCCCCAGGCCCCCATGTTCTCCATGCCCGCAGGAGGAGGCTCCCCAGGCCCCTTGGTTCTCCATCCCCGCAGGAGGAGGCTCCCCAGGCCCCTGGTTCCCCATCCCCGCAGGAGGAGGCTCCCCAGGCCCCCTGGTTCTCCATGCCCGCAGGAGGAGGCTCCCCAGGCCCCCTGGTTCTCCATGCCCGCAGGAGGAGGCTCCCCAGGCCCCCTGGTTCTCCATGCCCGCAGGAGGAGGCTCCCCAGGCCCCCTGGTTCTCCATCCCCGCAGGAGGAGGCTCCCCAGGCCCCTGGTTCTCCATGCCCGCAGGAGGAGGCTCCCCAGGCCCCCTGGTTCTCCATGACCGCAGGAGGAGGCTCCCCAGGCCCCCTGGTTCTCCATCCCCGCAGGAGGAGGCTCCCCAGGCCCCCTGGTTCCCCATCCCCGCAGGAGGAGGCTCCCCAGGCCCCCTGGTTCTCCATGCCCGCAGGAGGAGGCTCCCCAGGCCCCCTGGTTCCCCATCCCCGCAGGAGGAGGCTCCCCAGGCCCCTGGTTCTCCATCACCGCAGGAGGAGGCTCCCCAGGCCCCCTGGTTCTCCATGCCCGCGGGAGGAGGCTCCCCAGGCCCCCTGGTTGGGAGAGGGGGAAAAAGACCAAAGTGTTTAAAAATGCCCCAAAGTGTTGAAAATGTTCCCCAGGCCCCTGGTTCCCCATCCCCGCAGGAGGAGGCTCCCCAGGCCCCCTGGTTGGGAGAGGGGGAAAAAGAGCAAAGTGTTTAAAAATGCCCCAAAGTGTTGAAAATGTTCCCCAGGCCCCTGGTTCCCCATCCCCGCAGGAGGAGGCTCCCCAGGCCCCCTGGTTGGGAGAGGGGGAAAAAGAGCAAAGTGTTTAAAAATGCCCCAAAGTGTTGAAAATGTTCCCCAGGCCCCTGGTTCCCCATCCCCGCAGGAGGAGGCTCCCCAGGCCCCCTGGTTGGGAGAGGGGGGAAAAAGACCAAAGTGTTTAAAAATGCCCCAAAGTGTTGAAAATGTTCCCCAGGCCCCTGGTTCCCCATCCCCGCAGGAGGAGGCTCCCCAGGCCCCCTGGTTGGGAGAGGGGGAAAAAGACCAAAGTGTTTAAAAATGCCCCAAAGTGTTGAAAATGTTCCCCAGGCCCCTGGTTCCCCATCCCCGCAGGAGGAGGCTCCCCAGGCCCCCTGGTTGGGAGAGGGGGGAAAAGAGCAAAGTGTTTAAAAATGCCCCAAAGTGTTGAAAATGTTCCCCAGGCCCCTGGTTCCCCATCCCCGCAGGAGGAGGCTCCCCAGGCCCCCTGGTTGGGAGAGGGGGAAAAAGAGCAAAGTGTTTAAAAATGCCCCAAAGTGTTGAAAATGTTCCCCAGGCCCCTGGTTCCCCATCCCCGCAGGAGGAGGCTCCCCAGGCCCCCTGGTTGGGAGAGGGGGGAAAAAGACCAAAGTGTTTAAAAATGCCCCAAAGTGTTGAAAATGTTCCCCAGGCCCCTGGTTCCCCATCCCCGCAGGAGGAGGCTCCCCAGGCCCCCTGGTTGGGAGAGGGGGAAAAAGAGCAAAGTGTTTAAAAATGCCCCAAAGTGTTGAAAATGTTCCCCAGGCCCCTGGTTCCCCATCCCCGCAGGAGGAGGCTCCCCAGGCCCCCTGGTTGGGAGAGGGGGGAAAAGAGCAAAGTGTTTAAAAATGCCCCAAAGTGTTGAAAATGTTCCCCAGGCCCCTGGTTCCCCATCCCCGCAGGAGGAGGCTCCCCAGGCCCCCTGGTTGGGAGAGGGGGAAAAAGAGCAAAGTGTTTAAAAATGCCCCAAAGTGTTGAAAATGTTCCCCAGGCCCCTGGTTCCCCATCCCCGCAGGAGGAGGCTCCCCAGGCCCCCTGGTTGGGAGAGGGGGAAAAAGAGCAAAGTGTTTAAAAATGCCCCAAAGTGTTGAAAATGTTCCCCGGCCTCCTGGTACCCCATCCCCGCATGAGGATGTCACCCAGGCCCCTGGTTCTCCATCCCCGCAGGAGGAGGGATTGTGGGTGGGA
>NW_028258582.1:135000-142500 GCF_982586985.1 Callionymus lyra
GGAAAAAATTTCTTTCGTCAGGCAAAAGAACCAGAGTTCTCCGCGGCCATCCACTCCAACCTTGTCCGACTTTGAGGCACCAGGCTCGGCCACCCTCCGAGCCTTTTCACTCCCTCTCCTGTTATGGTGCCTCCCTATTAACCTCTAGGTGGTTGCGCTCGTGACATCAAAAAGACCACTTTTTGCAGAGCAGTCACACTCGGAAAAAATTTCTTTCGTCAGGCAAAAGAACCAGAGTTCTCAGCGGTCATCCACTCCAACCTTGTCCGACTTTGAGGCACCAGGCTCGGCCACCCTCCGAGCCTTTTCACTCCCTCTCCTGTTATGGTGCCTCCCTATTAACCTCTAGGTGGTTGCGCTCGTGACATCAAAAAGACCACTTTTTGCAGAGCAGTCACACTCGGAAAAAATGTATTTCGTCTGGCAAAAGAACCAGAGTTTTCAGCGGTCATCCACTCCAACCTTGTCCGATTTTGAGGCACCAGGCTCGGCCACCCTCCGAGCCTTTTCACTCCCTCTCCTGTTATGGTGCCTCCCTATTAACCTCTAGGTGGTTGCGCTCGTGACATCAAAAAGACCACTTTTTGCAGAGCAGTCACACTCGGAAAAAATTTCTTTCGTCAGGCAAAAGAACCAGAGTTTTCAGCGGTCATCCACTCCAACCTTGTCCGATTTTGAGGCACCAGGCTCGGCCACCCTCCGAGCCTTTTCACTCCCTCTCCTGTTATGGTGCCTCCCTATTAACCTCTAGGTGGTTGCGCTCGTGACATCAAAAAGACCACTTTTTGCAGAGCAGTCACACTCGGAAAAAATTTCTTTCGTCTGGCAAAAGAACCAGAGTTTTCAGCGGTCATCCACTCCAACCTTGTCCGACTTTGAGGCACCAGGCTCGGCCACCCTCCGAGCCTTTTCACTCCCTCTCCTGTTATGGTGCCTCCCTATTAACCTCTAGGTGGTTGCGCTCGTGACATCAAAAAGACCACTTTTTGAGGAGCAGTCACACTCGGAAAAAATTTATTTCGTCTGGCAAAAGAACCAGAGTTTTCAGCGGTCATCCACTCCAACCTTGTCCGATTTTGAGGCACCAGGCTCGGCCACCCTCCGAGCCTTTTCACTCCCTCTCCTGTTATGGTGCCTCCCTATTAACCTCTAGGTGGTTGCGCTCGTGACATCAAAAAGACCACTTTTTGCAGAGCAGTCACACTCGGGAAAAATTTATTTCGTCTGGCAAAAGAACCAGAGTTTTCAGCGGTCATCCACTCCAACCTTGTCCGATTTTGAGGCACCAGGCTCGGCCACCCTCCGAGCCTTTTCACTCCCTCTCCTGTTATGGTGCCTCCCTATTAACCTCTAGGTGGTTGCGCTCGTGACATCAAAAAGACCACTTTTTTCAGAGCAGTCACACTCGGGAAAAATTTCTTTCGTCTGGCAAAAGAACCAGAGTTTTCAGCGGTCATCCACTCCAACCTTGTCCGATTTTGAGGCACCAGGCTCGGCCACCGTCCGAGCCTTTTCACTCCCTCTCCTGTTATGGTGCCTCCCTATTAACCTCTAGGTGGTTGCGCTCGTGACATCAAAAAGACCACTTTTTTCAGAGCAGTCACACTCGGGAAAAATTTCTTTCGTCTGGCAAAAGAACCAGAGTTTTCAGCGGTCATCCACTCCAACCTTGTCCGATTTTGAGGCACCAGGCTCGGCCACCCTCCGAGCCTTTTCACTCCCTCTCCTGTTATGGTGCCTCCCTATTAACCTCTAGGTGGTTGCGCTCGTGACATCAAAAAGACCACTTTTTTCAGAGCAGTCACACTCGGGAAAAATTTCTTTCGTCTGGCAAAAGAACCAGAGTTATCAGCGGTCATCCACTCCAACCTTGTCCGACGTTGAGGCACCGATGTCGGCCAAGTTCTGAGCGTTCCACCGCCGAATGCCACTGGTCCTCAACACAGCGGACTTCCAATCCAACCTTGTCCGACTTTGAGGCACCGAAGTCGGCCTCAGCCCGAGCCTTCCCCCGCCGACCTCACTGGAGCCCGCCATCCAGGGACCGGCGGAGGTCGCCCGCATGACCGCGGCAAAGTGTCTCAAAGTCGGGCACGACCGCTCGAGTCACCCGCCAACCCGGTCCGGGGCACCTCCAGGGACCGGCGGAGGTCGCCCGCATGACCGCGGCAAAGTGTCTCAAAGTCGGGCATGACCGCTCGAGTCACCCGCCAACCCGGTCCGGGGCACCTCCAGGGACCGGCGGAGGACGCCCGCATGACCGCGACAAAGTGTCTCAAAGTCGGGCACGACCGCTCGAGTCACCCGCCAACCCGGTCCGGGGCACCTCCAGGGACCGGCGGAGGACGCCCGCATGACCGCGACAAAGTGTCTCAAAGTCGGGCATGACCGCTCGAGTCACCCGCCAACCCTTTCCGGGGCACCTCCAGGGACCGGCGGAGGACGCCCGCATGACCGCGACAAAGTGTCTCAAAGTCGGGCATGACCGCTCGAGTCACCCGCCAACCCGGTCCGGGGCACCTCCAGGGACCGGCGGAGGACGCCCGCATGACCGCGACAAAGTGTCTCAAAGTCGGGCACGACCGCTCGAGTCACCCGCCAACCCGGTCCGGGGCACCTCCAGGGACCGGCGGAGGACGCCCGCATGACCGCGACAAAGTGTCTCAAAGTCGGGCACGACCGTTCGAGTCACCCGCCAACCCGGTCCGGGGAACCTCCGGGGACCGGCGGAGGTCGCTCGCATGACCGCGACAAAGTGTCTCAAAGTCGGGCACGACCGCTCGAGTCACCCGCCAACCCGGTCCGGGGCACCTCCAGGGACCGGCGGAGGACGCCCGCATGACCGCGACAAAGTGTCTCAAAGTCGGGCATGACCGTTCGAGTCACCCGCCAACCCGGTCCGGGGCACCTCCAGGGACCGGCGGAGGAGGCCCGCATGACCGCGACAAAGTGTCTCAAAGTCGGGCATGACCGCTCGAGTCACCCGCCAACCCGGTCCGGGGCACCTCCGGGGACCGGCGGAGGACGCCCGCATGACCGCGACAAAGTGTCTCAAAGTCGGGCACGACCGCTCGAGTCACCCGCCAACCCGGTCCGGGGCACCTCCGGGGACCGGCGGAGGACGCCCGCATGACCGCGACAAAGTGTCTCAAAGTCGGGCACGACCGCTCGAGTCACCCGCCAACCCGGTCCGGGGCACCTCCGGGGACCGGCGGAGGACGCCCGCATGACCGCGACAAAGTGTCTCAAAGTCGGGCATGACCGCTCGAGTCACCCGCCAACCCGGTCCGGGGCACCTCCGGGGACCGGCGGAGGACGCCCGCATGACCGCGACAAAGTGTCTCAAAGTCGGGCACGACCGCTCGAGTCACCCGCCAACCCGGTCCGGGGCACCTCCGGGGAGCAGTGGAGGTCGCTCGCATGACCGCGACAAAGTGTCTCAAAGTCGGGCATGACCGCTCGAGTCGCCCGCCATCCCGGTCCGGAGCTCAACACTTTGTCGTTTTTTCCACTCCCTCCCCATTAACCTCTAGGTGGTTGCGCTCGTGACATCAAAAAGACCACTTTTTGCAGAGCAGTCACACTCGGAAAAAATTCGTTTCGTCTGGCAAAAGAACCAGAGTTCTCAGCGGGCTTCCAGTCCAACCTTGTCCGATTTTGAGGCACCAGGCTCGGCCACAGTCCGAGCCCATTCACTCCCTCCCCTGTTGTACTCGCTCCCTATTAACCTCTAGGTGGTTGCGCTCGTGACATCAAAAAGACCACTTTTTGAGGAGCAGTCACACTTGGGAAAAATCCGTTTGCGCTCACACCATCCCTCCCCATTAACCTCTAGGTGGTTGCGCTCGTGACATCAAAAAGACCACTTTTTGAGGAGCAGTCACACTTAGGAAAAATCCGTTTGCGCTCACACCATCCCTCCCCATTAACCTCTAGGTGGTTGCGCTCGTGACATCAAAAAGACCACTTTTTGAGGAGCAGTCAGACACCGAGGTTTTCTGGATTTATGTCCGTTTTCCTGGTTCTCTGACTCGGGCACCTTGTGACCGACATCCCCCCCTTCCCTGGTTCTATTTTGCCGATACTTTGGTGAGTTTTCTACCCGCAAACCAAGCCCCCCAAGCCCGCCGCCTGGTGGGGGAACATGCCCCCTGGTCCTGGTTCTATTTTAGGACACTTTGGTGAGTTTTCTACCCGCAAACCAAGCCCCCCAAGCCCGCCGCCTGGTGGGGGAACATGCCCCCTGGTCCCGGTTCTATTTTAGGACACTTTGGTGAGTTTTCTACCCGCAAACCAAGCCCCCCAAGCCCGCCGCCTGGTGGGGGAAGATGCCCCCTGGTCCCGGTTCTATTTTAGGACACTTTGGTGAGTTTTCTACCCGCAAACCAAGCCCCCCAAGCCCGCCGCCTGGTGGGGGAACATGCCCCCTGGTCCCGGTTCTATTTTAGGACACTTTGGTGAGTTTTCTACCCACACTGCAGGTCCCCAAATGCCGCCATCTGGTGGGGGAACATGCCGCCTGCACCGGTTCTATTTTAAGTCACTTTGGTGAGTTTTCTGCCCACACTACGGGTCCCCAAATGCCGCCATCTGGTGGGGGAACATGCCGCCTGCACCGGTTCTATTTTAAGTCACTTTGGTGAGTTTTCTGCCCACACTACGGCTCCCCAAATGCCGCCATCTGGTGGGGGAACATGCCGCCTGCACCGGTTCTATTTTAAGTCACTTTGGTGAGTTTTCTGCCCACACTACGGGTCCCCAAATGCCGCCATCTGGTGGGGGAACATGCCGCCTGCACCGGTTCTATTTTAAGTCACTTTGGTGAGTTTTCTGCCCACACTACGGGTCCCCAAATGCCGCCATCTGGTGGGGGAACATGCCGCCTGCACCGGTTCTATTTTAAGTCACTTTGGTGAGTTTTCTGCCCACACTACGGCTCCCCAAATGCCGCCATCTGGTGGGGGAACATGCCGCCTGCACCGGTTCTATTTTAAGTCACTTTGGTGAGTTTTCTACCCACACTACGGGTCCCCAAATGCCGCCATCTGGTGGGGGAACATGCCGCCTGCACCGGTTCTATTTTAAGTCACTTTGGTGAGTTTTCTGCCCACACTACGGGTCCCCAAATGCCGCCATCTGGTGGGGGAACTGCCGCCTAGTCCCGGTTCTATTTTAGGTCACTTTTCTCACTTTCTGACCCACAAATAATGCCCCAAATGCCGCCGCCTGGTGGGGGGAACTGCCGCCTAGTCCCGGTTCTATTTTAGGTCACTTTTCTCACTTTCTTACCCACAAATAATGCCCCAAATGCCGCCGCCTGGTGGGGGGAACTGCCGCCTAGTCCCGGTTCTATTTTAGGTCACTTTTCTCACTTTCTGACCCACAAATAATGCCCCAAATGCCGCCGCCTGGTGGGGGGAACTGCCGCCTAGTCCCGGTTCTATTTTAGGTCACTTTTCTCACTTTCTGACCCACAAATAATGCCCCAAATGCCGCCGCCTGGTGGGGGGAACTGCCGCCTAGTCCCGGTTCTATTTTAGGTCACTTTTCTCACTTTCTGACCCACAAATAATGCCCCAAATGCCGCCGCCTGGTGGGGGGAACTGCCGCCTAGTCCCGGTTCTATTTTAGGTCACTTTTCTCACTTTCTTACCCACAAATAATGCCCCAAATGCCGCCGCCTGGTGGGGGGAACTGCCGCCTAGTCCCGGTTCTATTTTAGGTCACTTTTCTCACTTTCTTACCCACAAATAATGCCCCAAATGCCGCCGCCTGGTGGGGGGAACTGCCGCCTAGTCCCGGTTCTATTTTAGGTCACTTTTCTCACTTTCTGACCCACAAATAATGCCCCAAATGCCGCCGCCTGGTGGGGGGAACTGCCGCCTAGTCCCGGTTCTATTTTAGGTCACTTTTCTCACTTTCTGACCCACAAATAATGCCCCAAATGCCGCCGCCTGGTGGGGGGAACTGCCGCCTAGTCCCGGTTCTATTTTAGGTCACTTTTCTCACTTTCTGACCCACAAATAATGCCCCAAATGCCGCCGCCTGGTGGGGGGAACTGCCGCCTAGTCCCGGTTCTATTTTAGGTCACTTTTCTCACTTTCTGACCCACAAATAATGCCCCAAATGCCGCCGCCTGGTGGGGGGAACTGCCGCCTAGTCCCGGTTCTATTTTAGGTCACTTTTCTCACTTTCTGACCCACAAATAATGCCCCAAATGCCGCCGCCTGGTGGGGGGAACTGCCGCCTAGTCCCGGTTCTATTTTAGGTCACTTTTCTCACTTTCTTACCCACAAATAATGCCCCAAATGCCGCCGCCTGGTGGGGGGAACTGCCGCCTAGTCCCGGTTCTATTTTAGGTCACTTTTCTCACTTTCTTACCCACAAATAATGCCCCAAATGCCGCCGCCTGGTGGGGGGAACTGCCGCCTAGTCCCGGTTCTATTTTAGGTCACTTTTCTCACTTTCTGACCCACAAATAATGCCCCAAATGCCGCCGCCTGGTGGGGGGAACTGCCTGCTAGTCCCGGTTCTATTTTAGGTCACTTTTCTCACTTTTCTACCCACAAATAATGGCAAAAAAAAATGCTTACAGCACCCAGTATTCCCAGGCGGTCTCCCATCCAAGTACTAACTGGGCCCGACCCTGCTTGGCTTCCGAGATCAGACGAGATCGGGCTCATTCAGGGTGGTGTGGCCGTAAGCGAGGGAAGCGCTTGTGAAATGCCCCAAAGTGTTGAAAATGTTCCCCAGGCCCCTGGTTCCCCATCCCCGCAGGAGGAGGCTCCCCAGGCCCCCTGGTTCCCCATCCCCGCAGGAGGAGGCTCCCCAGGCCCCCTGGTGCAGGAGGAGGCTCCCCAGGCCCCTGGTTCCCCATCCCCGCAGGAGGAGGCTCCCCAGGCCCCCTGGTTCCCCATCCCCGCAGGAGGAGGCTCCCCAGGCCCCATGGTTCCCCATCACCGCAGGAGGAGGCTCCCCAGGCCCCTGGTTCCCCATCCCCGCAGGAGGAGGCTCCCCAGGCCCCCTGGTTCCCCATCCCCGCAGGAGGAGGCTCCCCAGGCCCCATGGTTCCCCATCACCGCAGGAGGAGGCTCCCCAGGCCCCCTGGTTCCCCATCCCCGCAGGAGGAGGCTCCCCAGGCCCCCTGGTGCAGGAGGAGGCTCCCCAGGCCCCCTGGTTCCCCATCCCCGCAGGAGGAGGCTCCCCAGGCCCCCTGGTTCTCCATGCCCGCAGGAGGAGGCTCCCCAGGCCCCTGGTTCTCCATCCCCGCAGGAGGAGGCTCCCCAGGCCCCCTGGTTCTCCATCCCCGCAGGAGGAGGCTCCCCAGGCCCCCTGGTTCTCCATCCCCGCAGGAGGAGGCTCCCCAGGCCCCTGGTTCTCCATCCCCGCAGTAGGAGGCTCCCCAGGCCCCCTGGTTCTCCATCCCCGCAGGAGGAGGCTCCCCAGGCCCCCTGGTTCTCCATCCCCGCAGGAGGAGGCTCCCCAGGCCCCCTGGTTCTC
>NW_028258582.1:152500-162500 GCF_982586985.1 Callionymus lyra
GGTGTAGGTGGTATCACAGTGCGTCCATGACGCGCGAAGGTCGGCTTGAGCCTGAGCTCTTTCCCCGCCGCCTGCGCTGGAGCTCGATACTCTGTCCAAGTATCCTTCGCTCCTATTAACCTCTAGGTGGTTGCGCTCGTGACATCAAAAAGACCACTTTTTGAAGAGCAGTCACACTCGGAAAAAATTTCTTTCGTCAGGCAAAAGAACCAGAGTTCTCCGCGGCCATCCACTCCAACCTTGTCCGACTTTGAGGCACCAGGCTCGGCCACCCTCCGAGCCTTTTCCTTCCCTCTCCTGTTATGGTGCCTCCCTATTAACCTCTAGGTGGTTGCGCTCGTGACATCAAAAAGACCACTTTTTGAGGAGCAGTCACACTCGGAAAAAATTTCTTTCGTCAGGCAAAAGAACCAGAGTTCTCCGCGGCCATCCACTCCAACCTTGTCCGACTTTGAGGCACCAGGCTCGGCCACCCTCCGAGCCTTTTCCTTCCCTCTCCTGTTATGGTGCCTCCCTATTAACCTCTAGGTGGTTGCGCTCGTGACATCAAAAAGACCACTTTTTGAGGAGCAGTCACACTCGGAAAAAATTTCTTTCGTCAGGCAAAAGAACCAGAGTTCTCCGCGGCCATCCACTCCAACCTTGTCCGACTTTGAGGCACCAGGCTCGGCCACCCTCCGAGCCTTTTCGCTCCCTCTCCTGTTATGGTGCCTCCCTATTAACCTCTAGGTGGTTGCGCTCGTGACATCAAAAAGACCACTTTTTGAGGAGCAGTCACACTCGGAAAAAATTTCTTTCGTCAGGCAAAAGAACCAGAGTTCTCCGCGGCCATCCACTCCAACCTTGTCCGACTTTGAGGCACCAGGCTCGGCCACCCTCCGAGCCTTTTCACTCCCTCTCCTGTTATGGTGCCTCCCTATTAACCTCTAGGTGGTTGCGCTCGTGACATCAAAAAGACCACTTTTTGAGGAGCAGTCACACTCGGAAAAAATTTCTTTCGTCAGGCAAAAGAACCAGAGTTCTCCGCGGCCATCCACTCCAACCTTGTCCGACTTTGAGGCACCAGGCTCGGCCACCCTCCGAGCCTTTTCCTTCCCTCTCCTGTTATGGTGCCTCCCTATTAACCTCTAGGTGGTTGCGCTCGTGACATCAAAAAGACCACTTTTTGCAGAGCAGTCACACTCGGAAAAAATTTCTTTCGTCAGGCAAAAGAACCAGAGTTCTCCGCGGCCATCCACTCCAACCTTGTCCGACTTTGAGGCACCAGGCTCGGCCACCCTCCGAGCCTTTTCACTCCCTCTCCTGTTATGGTGCCTCCCTATTAACCTCTAGGTGGTTGCGCTCGTGACATCAAAAAGACCACTTTTTGCAGAGCAGTCACACTCGGAAAAAATTTCTTTCGTCAGGCAAAAGAACCAGAGTTCTCAGCGGTCATCCACTCCAACCTTGTCCGACTTTGAGGCACCAGGCTCGGCCACCCTCCGAGCCTTTTCACTCCCTCTCCTGTTATGGTGCCTCCCTATTAACCTCTAGGTGGTTGCGCTCGTGACATCAAAAAGACCACTTTTTGCAGAGCAGTCACACTCGGAAAAAATGTATTTCGTCTGGCAAAAGAACCAGAGTTTTCAGCGGTCATCCACTCCAACCTTGTCCGATTTTGAGGCACCAGGCTCGGCCACCCTCCGAGCCTTTTCACTCCCTCTCCTGTTATGGTGCCTCCCTATTAACCTCTAGGTGGTTGCGCTCGTGACATCAAAAAGACCACTTTTTGCAGAGCAGTCACACTCGGAAAAAATTTCTTTCGTCAGGCAAAAGAACCAGAGTTTTCAGCGGTCATCCACTCCAACCTTGTCCGATTTTGAGGCACCAGGCTCGGCCACCCTCCGAGCCTTTTCACTCCCTCTCCTGTTATGGTGCCTCCCTATTAACCTCTAGGTGGTTGCGCTCGTGACATCAAAAAGACCACTTTTTGCAGAGCAGTCACACTCGGAAAAAATTTCTTTCGTCTGGCAAAAGAACCAGAGTTTTCAGCGGTCATCCACTCCAACCTTGTCCGACTTTGAGGCACCAGGCTCGGCCACCCTCCGAGCCTTTTCACTCCCTCTCCTGTTATGGTGCCTCCCTATTAACCTCTAGGTGGTTGCGCTCGTGACATCAAAAAGACCACTTTTTGAGGAGCAGTCACACTCGGAAAAAATTTATTTCGTCTGGCAAAAGAACCAGAGTTTTCAGCGGTCATCCACTCCAACCTTGTCCGATTTTGAGGCACCAGGCTCGGCCACCCTCCGAGCCTTTTCACTCCCTCTCCTGTTATGGTGCCTCCCTATTAACCTCTAGGTGGTTGCGCTCGTGACATCAAAAAGACCACTTTTTGCAGAGCAGTCACACTCGGGAAAAATTTATTTCGTCTGGCAAAAGAACCAGAGTTTTCAGCGGTCATCCACTCCAACCTTGTCCGATTTTGAGGCACCAGGCTCGGCCACCCTCCGAGCCTTTTCACTCCCTCTCCTGTTATGGTGCCTCCCTATTAACCTCTAGGTGGTTGCGCTCGTGACATCAAAAAGACCACTTTTTTCAGAGCAGTCACACTCGGGAAAAATTTCTTTCGTCTGGCAAAAGAACCAGAGTTTTCAGCGGTCATCCACTCCAACCTTGTCCGATTTTGAGGCACCAGGCTCGGCCACCGTCCGAGCCTTTTCACTCCCTCTCCTGTTATGGTGCCTCCCTATTAACCTCTAGGTGGTTGCGCTCGTGACATCAAAAAGACCACTTTTTTCAGAGCAGTCACACTCGGGAAAAATTTCTTTCGTCTGGCAAAAGAACCAGAGTTTTCAGCGGTCATCCACTCCAACCTTGTCCGATTTTGAGGCACCAGGCTCGGCCACCCTCCGAGCCTTTTCACTCCCTCTCCTGTTATGGTGCCTCCCTATTAACCTCTAGGTGGTTGCGCTCGTGACATCAAAAAGACCACTTTTTTCAGAGCAGTCACACTCGGGAAAAATTTCTTTCGTCTGGCAAAAGAACCAGAGTTATCAGCGGTCATCCACTCCAACCTTGTCCGACGTTGAGGCACCGATGTCGGCCAAGTTCTGAGCGTTCCACCGCCGAATGCCACTGGTCCTCAACACAGCGGACTTCCAATCCAACCTTGTCCGACTTTGAGGCACCGAAGTCGGCCTCAGCCCGAGCCTTCCCCCGCCGACCTCACTGGAGCCCGCCATCCAGGGACCGGCGGAGGTCGCCCGCATGACCGCGGCAAAGTGTCTCAAAGTCGGGCACGACCGCTCGAGTCACCCGCCAACCCGGTCCGGGGCACCTCCAGGGACCGGCGGAGGTCGCCCGCATGACCGCGGCAAAGTGTCTCAAAGTCGGGCATGACCGCTCGAGTCACCCGCCAACCCGGTCCGGGGCACCTCCAGGGACCGGCGGAGGACGCCCGCATGACCGCGACAAAGTGTCTCAAAGTCGGGCACGACCGCTCGAGTCACCCGCCAACCCGGTCCGGGGCACCTCCAGGGACCGGCGGAGGACGCCCGCATGACCGCGACAAAGTGTCTCAAAGTCGGGCATGACCGCTCGAGTCACCCGCCAACCCTTTCCGGGGCACCTCCAGGGACCGGCGGAGGACGCCCGCATGACCGCGACAAAGTGTCTCAAAGTCGGGCATGACCGCTCGAGTCACCCGCCAACCCGGTCCGGGGCACCTCCAGGGACCGGCGGAGGACGCCCGCATGACCGCGACAAAGTGTCTCAAAGTCGGGCACGACCGCTCGAGTCACCCGCCAACCCGGTCCGGGGCACCTCCAGGGACCGGCGGAGGACGCCCGCATGACCGCGACAAAGTGTCTCAAAGTCGGGCACGACCGTTCGAGTCACCCGCCAACCCGGTCCGGGGAACCTCCGGGGACCGGCGGAGGTCGCTCGCATGACCGCGACAAAGTGTCTCAAAGTCGGGCACGACCGCTCGAGTCACCCGCCAACCCGGTCCGGGGCACCTCCAGGGACCGGCGGAGGACGCCCGCATGACCGCGACAAAGTGTCTCAAAGTCGGGCATGACCGTTCGAGTCACCCGCCAACCCGGTCCGGGGCACCTCCAGGGACCGGCGGAGGAGGCCCGCATGACCGCGACAAAGTGTCTCAAAGTCGGGCATGACCGCTCGAGTCACCCGCCAACCCGGTCCGGGGCACCTCCGGGGACCGGCGGAGGACGCCCGCATGACCGCGACAAAGTGTCTCAAAGTCGGGCACGACCGCTCGAGTCACCCGCCAACCCGGTCCGGGGCACCTCCGGGGACCGGCGGAGGACGCCCGCATGACCGCGACAAAGTGTCTCAAAGTCGGGCACGACCGCTCGAGTCACCCGCCAACCCGGTCCGGGGCACCTCCGGGGACCGGCGGAGGACGCCCGCATGACCGCGACAAAGTGTCTCAAAGTCGGGCATGACCGCTCGAGTCACCCGCCAACCCGGTCCGGGGCACCTCCGGGGACCGGCGGAGGACGCCCGCATGACCGCGACAAAGTGTCTCAAAGTCGGGCACGACCGCTCGAGTCACCCGCCAACCCGGTCCGGGGCACCTCCGGGGAGCAGTGGAGGTCGCTCGCATGACCGCGACAAAGTGTCTCAAAGTCGGGCATGACCGCTCGAGTCGCCCGCCATCCCGGTCCGGAGCTCAACACTTTGTCGTTTTTTCCACTCCCTCCCCATTAACCTCTAGGTGGTTGCGCTCGTGACATCAAAAAGACCACTTTTTGCAGAGCAGTCACACTCGGAAAAAATTCGTTTCGTCTGGCAAAAGAACCAGAGTTCTCAGCGGGCTTCCAGTCCAACCTTGTCCGATTTTGAGGCACCAGGCTCGGCCACAGTCCGAGCCCATTCACTCCCTCCCCTGTTGTACTCGCTCCCTATTAACCTCTAGGTGGTTGCGCTCGTGACATCAAAAAGACCACTTTTTGAGGAGCAGTCACACTTGGGAAAAATCCGTTTGCGCTCACACCATCCCTCCCCATTAACCTCTAGGTGGTTGCGCTCGTGACATCAAAAAGACCACTTTTTGAGGAGCAGTCACACTTAGGAAAAATCCGTTTGCGCTCACACCATCCCTCCCCATTAACCTCTAGGTGGTTGCGCTCGTGACATCAAAAAGACCACTTTTTGAGGAGCAGTCAGACACCGAGGTTTTCTGGATTTATGTCCGTTTTCCTGGTTCTCTGACTCGGGCACCTTGTGACCGACATCCCCCCCTTCCCTGGTTCTATTTTGCCGATACTTTGGTGAGTTTTCTACCCGCAAACCAAGCCCCCCAAGCCCGCCGCCTGGTGGGGGAACATGCCCCCTGGTCCTGGTTCTATTTTAGGACACTTTGGTGAGTTTTCTACCCGCAAACCAAGCCCCCCAAGCCCGCCGCCTGGTGGGGGAACATGCCCCCTGGTCCCGGTTCTATTTTAGGACACTTTGGTGAGTTTTCTACCCGCAAACCAAGCCCCCCAAGCCCGCCGCCTGGTGGGGGAAGATGCCCCCTGGTCCCGGTTCTATTTTAGGACACTTTGGTGAGTTTTCTACCCGCAAACCAAGCCCCCCAAGCCCGCCGCCTGGTGGGGGAACATGCCCCCTGGTCCCGGTTCTATTTTAGGACACTTTGGTGAGTTTTCTACCCACACTGCAGGTCCCCAAATGCCGCCATCTGGTGGGGGAACATGCCGCCTGCACCGGTTCTATTTTAAGTCACTTTGGTGAGTTTTCTGCCCACACTACGGGTCCCCAAATGCCGCCATCTGGTGGGGGAACATGCCGCCTGCACCGGTTCTATTTTAAGTCACTTTGGTGAGTTTTCTGCCCACACTACGGCTCCCCAAATGCCGCCATCTGGTGGGGGAACATGCCGCCTGCACCGGTTCTATTTTAAGTCACTTTGGTGAGTTTTCTGCCCACACTACGGGTCCCCAAATGCCGCCATCTGGTGGGGGAACATGCCGCCTGCACCGGTTCTATTTTAAGTCACTTTGGTGAGTTTTCTGCCCACACTACGGGTCCCCAAATGCCGCCATCTGGTGGGGGAACATGCCGCCTGCACCGGTTCTATTTTAAGTCACTTTGGTGAGTTTTCTGCCCACACTACGGCTCCCCAAATGCCGCCATCTGGTGGGGGAACATGCCGCCTGCACCGGTTCTATTTTAAGTCACTTTGGTGAGTTTTCTACCCACACTACGGGTCCCCAAATGCCGCCATCTGGTGGGGGAACATGCCGCCTGCACCGGTTCTATTTTAAGTCACTTTGGTGAGTTTTCTGCCCACACTACGGGTCCCCAAATGCCGCCATCTGGTGGGGGAACTGCCGCCTAGTCCCGGTTCTATTTTAGGTCACTTTTCTCACTTTCTGACCCACAAATAATGCCCCAAATGCCGCCGCCTGGTGGGGGGAACTGCCGCCTAGTCCCGGTTCTATTTTAGGTCACTTTTCTCACTTTCTTACCCACAAATAATGCCCCAAATGCCGCCGCCTGGTGGGGGGAACTGCCGCCTAGTCCCGGTTCTATTTTAGGTCACTTTTCTCACTTTCTGACCCACAAATAATGCCCCAAATGCCGCCGCCTGGTGGGGGGAACTGCCGCCTAGTCCCGGTTCTATTTTAGGTCACTTTTCTCACTTTCTGACCCACAAATAATGCCCCAAATGCCGCCGCCTGGTGGGGGGAACTGCCGCCTAGTCCCGGTTCTATTTTAGGTCACTTTTCTCACTTTCTGACCCACAAATAATGCCCCAAATGCCGCCGCCTGGTGGGGGGAACTGCCGCCTAGTCCCGGTTCTATTTTAGGTCACTTTTCTCACTTTCTTACCCACAAATAATGCCCCAAATGCCGCCGCCTGGTGGGGGGAACTGCCGCCTAGTCCCGGTTCTATTTTAGGTCACTTTTCTCACTTTCTTACCCACAAATAATGCCCCAAATGCCGCCGCCTGGTGGGGGGAACTGCCGCCTAGTCCCGGTTCTATTTTAGGTCACTTTTCTCACTTTCTGACCCACAAATAATGCCCCAAATGCCGCCGCCTGGTGGGGGGAACTGCCGCCTAGTCCCGGTTCTATTTTAGGTCACTTTTCTCACTTTCTGACCCACAAATAATGCCCCAAATGCCGCCGCCTGGTGGGGGGAACTGCCGCCTAGTCCCGGTTCTATTTTAGGTCACTTTTCTCACTTTCTGACCCACAAATAATGCCCCAAATGCCGCCGCCTGGTGGGGGGAACTGCCGCCTAGTCCCGGTTCTATTTTAGGTCACTTTTCTCACTTTCTGACCCACAAATAATGCCCCAAATGCCGCCGCCTGGTGGGGGGAACTGCCGCCTAGTCCCGGTTCTATTTTAGGTCACTTTTCTCACTTTCTGACCCACAAATAATGCCCCAAATGCCGCCGCCTGGTGGGGGGAACTGCCGCCTAGTCCCGGTTCTATTTTAGGTCACTTTTCTCACTTTCTTACCCACAAATAATGCCCCAAATGCCGCCGCCTGGTGGGGGGAACTGCCGCCTAGTCCCGGTTCTATTTTAGGTCACTTTTCTCACTTTCTTACCCACAAATAATGCCCCAAATGCCGCCGCCTGGTGGGGGGAACTGCCGCCTAGTCCCGGTTCTATTTTAGGTCACTTTTCTCACTTTCTGACCCACAAATAATGCCCCAAATGCCGCCGCCTGGTGGGGGGAACTGCCGCCTAGTCCCGGTTCTATTTTAGGTCACTTTTCTCACTTTCTGACCCACAAATAATGCCCCAAATGCCGCCGCCTGGTGGGGGGAACTGCCGCCTAGTCCCGGTTCTATTTTAGGTCACTTTTCTCACTTTCTTACCCACAAATAATGCCCCAAATGCCGCCGCCTGGTGGGGGGAACTGCCGCCTAGTCCCGGTTCTATTTTAGGTCACTTTTCTCACTTTCTGACCCACAAATAATGCCCCAAATGCCGCCGCCTGGTGGGGGGAACTGCCTGCTAGTCCCGGTTCTATTTTAGGTCACTTTTCTCACTTTTCTACCCACAAATAATGGCAAAAAAAAATGCTTACAGCACCCAGTATTCCCAGGCGGTCTCCCATCCAAGTACTAACTGGGCCCGACCCTGCTTGGCTTCCGAGATCAGACGAGATCGGGCTCATTCAGGGTGGTGTGGCCGTAAGCGAGGGAAGCGCTTGTGAAATGCCCCAAAGTGTTGAAAATGTTCCCCAGGCCCCTGGTTCCCCATCCCCGCAGGAGGAGGCTCCCCAGGCCCCCTGGTTCCCCATCCCCGCAGGAGGAGGCTCCCCAGGCCCCCTGGTGCAGGAGGAGGCTCCCCAGGCCCCTGGTTCCCCATCCCCGCAGGAGGAGGCTCCCCAGGCCCCCTGGTTCCCCATCCCCGCAGGAGGAGGCTCCCCAGGCCCCATGGTTCCCCATCACCGCAGGAGGAGGCTCCCCAGGCCCCTGGTTCCCCATCCCCGCAGGAGGAGGCTCCCCAGGCCCCCTGGTTCCCCATCCCCGCAGGAGGAGGCTCCCCAGGCCCCATGGTTCCCCATCACCGCAGGAGGAGGCTCCCCAGGCCCCCTGGTTCCCCATCCCCGCAGGAGGAGGCTCCCCAGGCCCCCTGGTGCAGGAGGAGGCTCCCCAGGCCCCCTGGTTCCCCATCCCCGCAGGAGGAGGCTCCCCAGGCCCCCTGGTTCTCCATGCCCGCAGGAGGAGGCTCCCCAGGCCCCTGGTTCTCCATCCCCGCAGGAGGAGGCTCCCCAGGCCCCCTGGTTCTCCATCCCCGCAGGAGGAGGCTCCCCAGGCCCCCTGGTTCTCCATCCCCGCAGGAGGAGGCTCCCCAGGCCCCTGGTTCTCCATCCCCGCAGTAGGAGGCTCCCCAGGCCCCCTGGTTCTCCATCCCCGCAGGAGGAGGCTCCCCAGGCCCCCTGGTTCTCCATCCCCGCAGGAGGAGGCTCCCCAGGCCCCCTGGTTCTCCATCCCCGCAGGAGGAGGCTCCCCAGGCCCCTGGTTCTCCATGCCCGCAGGAGGAGGCTCCCCAGGCCCCCATGTTCTCCATGCCCGCAGGAGGAGGCTCCCCAGGCCCCTTGGTTCTCCATCCCCGCAGGAGGAGGCTCCCCAGGCCCCTGGTTCCCCATCCCCGCAGGAGGAGGCTCCCCAGGCCCCCTGGTTCTCCATGCCCGCAGGAGGAGGCTCCCCAGGCCCCCTGGTTCTCCATGCCCGCAGGAGGAGGCTCCCCAGGCCCCCTGGTTCTCCATGCCCGCAGGAGGAGGCTCCCCAGGCCCCCTGGTTCTCCATCCCCGCAGGAGGAGGCTCCCCAGGCCCCTGGTTCTCCATGCCCGCAGGAGGAGGCTCCCCAGGCCCCCTGGTTCTCCATGACCGCAGGAGGAGGCTCCCCAGGCCCCCTGGTTCTCCATCCCCGCAGGAGGAGGCTCCCCAGGCCCCCTGGTTCCCCATCCCCGCAGGAGGAGGCTCCCCAGGCCCCCTGGTTCTCCATGCCCGCAGGAGGAGGCTCCCCAGGCCCCCTGGTTCCCCATCCCCGCAGGAGGAGGCTCCCCAGGCCCCTGGTTCTCCATCACCGCAGGAGGAGGCTCCCCAGGCCCCCTGGTTCTCCATGCCCGCGGGAGGAGGCTCCCCAGGCCCCCTGGTTGGGAGAGGGGGAAAAAGACCAAAGTGTTTAAAAATGCCCCAAAGTGTTGAAAATGTTCCCCAGGCCCCTGGTTCCCCATCCCCGCAGGAGGAGGCTCCCCAGGCCCCCTGGTTGGGAGAGGGGGAAAAAGAGCAAAGTGTTTAAAAATGCCCCAAAGTGTTGAAAATGTTCCCCAGGCCCCTGGTTCCCCATCCCCGCAGGAGGAGGCTCCCCAGGCCCCCTGGTTGGGAGAGGGGGAAAAAGAGCAAAGTGTTTAAAAATGCCCCAAAGTGTTGAAAATGTTCCCCAGGCCCCTGGTTCCCCATCCCCGCAGGAGGAGGCTCCCCAGGCCCCCTGGTTGGGAGAGGGGGGAAAAAGACCAAAGTGTTTA
>NW_028258582.1:172500-182500 GCF_982586985.1 Callionymus lyra
TCCGAGCCTTTTCCTTCCCTCTCCTGTTATGGTGCCTCCCTATTAACCTCTAGGTGGTTGCGCTCGTGACATCAAAAAGACCACTTTTTGAGGAGCAGTCACACTCGGAAAAAATTTCTTTCGTCAGGCAAAAGAACCAGAGTTCTCCGCGGCCATCCACTCCAACCTTGTCCGACTTTGAGGCACCAGGCTCGGCCACCCTCCGAGCCTTTTCCTTCCCTCTCCTGTTATGGTGCCTCCCTATTAACCTCTAGGTGGTTGCGCTCGTGACATCAAAAAGACCACTTTTTGAGGAGCAGTCACACTCGGAAAAAATTTCTTTCGTCAGGCAAAAGAACCAGAGTTCTCCGCGGCCATCCACTCCAACCTTGTCCGACTTTGAGGCACCAGGCTCGGCCACCCTCCGAGCCTTTTCGCTCCCTCTCCTGTTATGGTGCCTCCCTATTAACCTCTAGGTGGTTGCGCTCGTGACATCAAAAAGACCACTTTTTGAGGAGCAGTCACACTCGGAAAAAATTTCTTTCGTCAGGCAAAAGAACCAGAGTTCTCCGCGGCCATCCACTCCAACCTTGTCCGACTTTGAGGCACCAGGCTCGGCCACCCTCCGAGCCTTTTCACTCCCTCTCCTGTTATGGTGCCTCCCTATTAACCTCTAGGTGGTTGCGCTCGTGACATCAAAAAGACCACTTTTTGAGGAGCAGTCACACTCGGAAAAAATTTCTTTCGTCAGGCAAAAGAACCAGAGTTCTCCGCGGCCATCCACTCCAACCTTGTCCGACTTTGAGGCACCAGGCTCGGCCACCCTCCGAGCCTTTTCCTTCCCTCTCCTGTTATGGTGCCTCCCTATTAACCTCTAGGTGGTTGCGCTCGTGACATCAAAAAGACCACTTTTTGCAGAGCAGTCACACTCGGAAAAAATTTCTTTCGTCAGGCAAAAGAACCAGAGTTCTCCGCGGCCATCCACTCCAACCTTGTCCGACTTTGAGGCACCAGGCTCGGCCACCCTCCGAGCCTTTTCACTCCCTCTCCTGTTATGGTGCCTCCCTATTAACCTCTAGGTGGTTGCGCTCGTGACATCAAAAAGACCACTTTTTGCAGAGCAGTCACACTCGGAAAAAATTTCTTTCGTCAGGCAAAAGAACCAGAGTTCTCAGCGGTCATCCACTCCAACCTTGTCCGACTTTGAGGCACCAGGCTCGGCCACCCTCCGAGCCTTTTCACTCCCTCTCCTGTTATGGTGCCTCCCTATTAACCTCTAGGTGGTTGCGCTCGTGACATCAAAAAGACCACTTTTTGCAGAGCAGTCACACTCGGAAAAAATGTATTTCGTCTGGCAAAAGAACCAGAGTTTTCAGCGGTCATCCACTCCAACCTTGTCCGATTTTGAGGCACCAGGCTCGGCCACCCTCCGAGCCTTTTCACTCCCTCTCCTGTTATGGTGCCTCCCTATTAACCTCTAGGTGGTTGCGCTCGTGACATCAAAAAGACCACTTTTTGCAGAGCAGTCACACTCGGAAAAAATTTCTTTCGTCAGGCAAAAGAACCAGAGTTTTCAGCGGTCATCCACTCCAACCTTGTCCGATTTTGAGGCACCAGGCTCGGCCACCCTCCGAGCCTTTTCACTCCCTCTCCTGTTATGGTGCCTCCCTATTAACCTCTAGGTGGTTGCGCTCGTGACATCAAAAAGACCACTTTTTGCAGAGCAGTCACACTCGGAAAAAATTTCTTTCGTCTGGCAAAAGAACCAGAGTTTTCAGCGGTCATCCACTCCAACCTTGTCCGACTTTGAGGCACCAGGCTCGGCCACCCTCCGAGCCTTTTCACTCCCTCTCCTGTTATGGTGCCTCCCTATTAACCTCTAGGTGGTTGCGCTCGTGACATCAAAAAGACCACTTTTTGAGGAGCAGTCACACTCGGAAAAAATTTATTTCGTCTGGCAAAAGAACCAGAGTTTTCAGCGGTCATCCACTCCAACCTTGTCCGATTTTGAGGCACCAGGCTCGGCCACCCTCCGAGCCTTTTCACTCCCTCTCCTGTTATGGTGCCTCCCTATTAACCTCTAGGTGGTTGCGCTCGTGACATCAAAAAGACCACTTTTTGCAGAGCAGTCACACTCGGGAAAAATTTATTTCGTCTGGCAAAAGAACCAGAGTTTTCAGCGGTCATCCACTCCAACCTTGTCCGATTTTGAGGCACCAGGCTCGGCCACCCTCCGAGCCTTTTCACTCCCTCTCCTGTTATGGTGCCTCCCTATTAACCTCTAGGTGGTTGCGCTCGTGACATCAAAAAGACCACTTTTTTCAGAGCAGTCACACTCGGGAAAAATTTCTTTCGTCTGGCAAAAGAACCAGAGTTTTCAGCGGTCATCCACTCCAACCTTGTCCGATTTTGAGGCACCAGGCTCGGCCACCGTCCGAGCCTTTTCACTCCCTCTCCTGTTATGGTGCCTCCCTATTAACCTCTAGGTGGTTGCGCTCGTGACATCAAAAAGACCACTTTTTTCAGAGCAGTCACACTCGGGAAAAATTTCTTTCGTCTGGCAAAAGAACCAGAGTTTTCAGCGGTCATCCACTCCAACCTTGTCCGATTTTGAGGCACCAGGCTCGGCCACCCTCCGAGCCTTTTCACTCCCTCTCCTGTTATGGTGCCTCCCTATTAACCTCTAGGTGGTTGCGCTCGTGACATCAAAAAGACCACTTTTTTCAGAGCAGTCACACTCGGGAAAAATTTCTTTCGTCTGGCAAAAGAACCAGAGTTATCAGCGGTCATCCACTCCAACCTTGTCCGACGTTGAGGCACCGATGTCGGCCAAGTTCTGAGCGTTCCACCGCCGAATGCCACTGGTCCTCAACACAGCGGACTTCCAATCCAACCTTGTCCGACTTTGAGGCACCGAAGTCGGCCTCAGCCCGAGCCTTCCCCCGCCGACCTCACTGGAGCCCGCCATCCAGGGACCGGCGGAGGTCGCCCGCATGACCGCGGCAAAGTGTCTCAAAGTCGGGCACGACCGCTCGAGTCACCCGCCAACCCGGTCCGGGGCACCTCCAGGGACCGGCGGAGGTCGCCCGCATGACCGCGGCAAAGTGTCTCAAAGTCGGGCATGACCGCTCGAGTCACCCGCCAACCCGGTCCGGGGCACCTCCAGGGACCGGCGGAGGACGCCCGCATGACCGCGACAAAGTGTCTCAAAGTCGGGCACGACCGCTCGAGTCACCCGCCAACCCGGTCCGGGGCACCTCCAGGGACCGGCGGAGGACGCCCGCATGACCGCGACAAAGTGTCTCAAAGTCGGGCATGACCGCTCGAGTCACCCGCCAACCCTTTCCGGGGCACCTCCAGGGACCGGCGGAGGACGCCCGCATGACCGCGACAAAGTGTCTCAAAGTCGGGCATGACCGCTCGAGTCACCCGCCAACCCGGTCCGGGGCACCTCCAGGGACCGGCGGAGGACGCCCGCATGACCGCGACAAAGTGTCTCAAAGTCGGGCACGACCGCTCGAGTCACCCGCCAACCCGGTCCGGGGCACCTCCAGGGACCGGCGGAGGACGCCCGCATGACCGCGACAAAGTGTCTCAAAGTCGGGCACGACCGTTCGAGTCACCCGCCAACCCGGTCCGGGGAACCTCCGGGGACCGGCGGAGGTCGCTCGCATGACCGCGACAAAGTGTCTCAAAGTCGGGCACGACCGCTCGAGTCACCCGCCAACCCGGTCCGGGGCACCTCCAGGGACCGGCGGAGGACGCCCGCATGACCGCGACAAAGTGTCTCAAAGTCGGGCATGACCGTTCGAGTCACCCGCCAACCCGGTCCGGGGCACCTCCAGGGACCGGCGGAGGAGGCCCGCATGACCGCGACAAAGTGTCTCAAAGTCGGGCATGACCGCTCGAGTCACCCGCCAACCCGGTCCGGGGCACCTCCGGGGACCGGCGGAGGACGCCCGCATGACCGCGACAAAGTGTCTCAAAGTCGGGCACGACCGCTCGAGTCACCCGCCAACCCGGTCCGGGGCACCTCCGGGGACCGGCGGAGGACGCCCGCATGACCGCGACAAAGTGTCTCAAAGTCGGGCACGACCGCTCGAGTCACCCGCCAACCCGGTCCGGGGCACCTCCGGGGACCGGCGGAGGACGCCCGCATGACCGCGACAAAGTGTCTCAAAGTCGGGCATGACCGCTCGAGTCACCCGCCAACCCGGTCCGGGGCACCTCCGGGGACCGGCGGAGGACGCCCGCATGACCGCGACAAAGTGTCTCAAAGTCGGGCACGACCGCTCGAGTCACCCGCCAACCCGGTCCGGGGCACCTCCGGGGAGCAGTGGAGGTCGCTCGCATGACCGCGACAAAGTGTCTCAAAGTCGGGCATGACCGCTCGAGTCGCCCGCCATCCCGGTCCGGAGCTCAACACTTTGTCGTTTTTTCCACTCCCTCCCCATTAACCTCTAGGTGGTTGCGCTCGTGACATCAAAAAGACCACTTTTTGCAGAGCAGTCACACTCGGAAAAAATTCGTTTCGTCTGGCAAAAGAACCAGAGTTCTCAGCGGGCTTCCAGTCCAACCTTGTCCGATTTTGAGGCACCAGGCTCGGCCACAGTCCGAGCCCATTCACTCCCTCCCCTGTTGTACTCGCTCCCTATTAACCTCTAGGTGGTTGCGCTCGTGACATCAAAAAGACCACTTTTTGAGGAGCAGTCACACTTGGGAAAAATCCGTTTGCGCTCACACCATCCCTCCCCATTAACCTCTAGGTGGTTGCGCTCGTGACATCAAAAAGACCACTTTTTGAGGAGCAGTCACACTTAGGAAAAATCCGTTTGCGCTCACACCATCCCTCCCCATTAACCTCTAGGTGGTTGCGCTCGTGACATCAAAAAGACCACTTTTTGAGGAGCAGTCAGACACCGAGGTTTTCTGGATTTATGTCCGTTTTCCTGGTTCTCTGACTCGGGCACCTTGTGACCGACATCCCCCCCTTCCCTGGTTCTATTTTGCCGATACTTTGGTGAGTTTTCTACCCGCAAACCAAGCCCCCCAAGCCCGCCGCCTGGTGGGGGAACATGCCCCCTGGTCCTGGTTCTATTTTAGGACACTTTGGTGAGTTTTCTACCCGCAAACCAAGCCCCCCAAGCCCGCCGCCTGGTGGGGGAACATGCCCCCTGGTCCCGGTTCTATTTTAGGACACTTTGGTGAGTTTTCTACCCGCAAACCAAGCCCCCCAAGCCCGCCGCCTGGTGGGGGAAGATGCCCCCTGGTCCCGGTTCTATTTTAGGACACTTTGGTGAGTTTTCTACCCGGAAACCAAGCCCCCCAAGCCCGCCACCTGGTGGGGGAAGAGGCCCCCTGGTCCCGGTTCTATTTTAGGACACTTTGGTGAGTTTTCTACCCACACTGCAGGTCCCCAAATGCCGCCATCTGGTGGGGGAACATGCCGCCTGCACCGGTTCTATTTTAAGTCACTTTGGTGAGTTTTCTGCCCACACTACGGGTCCCCAAATGCCGCCATCTGGTGGGGGAACATGCCGCCTGCACCGGTTCTATTTTAAGTCACTTTGGTGAGTTTTCTGCCCACACTACGGGTCCCCAAATGCCGCCATCTGGTGGGGGAACATGCCGCCTGCACCGGTTCTATTTTAAGTCACTTTGGTGAGTTTTCTGCCCACACTACGGGTCCCCAAATGCCGCCATCTGGTGGGGGAACATGCCGCCTGCACCGGTTCTATTTTAAGTCACTTTGGTGAGTTTTCTGCCCACACTACGGCTCCCCAAATGCCGCCATCTGGTGGGGGAACATGCCGCCTGCACCGGTTCTATTTTAAGTCACTTTGGTGAGTTTTCTACCCACACTACGGGTCCCCAAATGCCGCCATCTGGTGGGGGAACATGCCGCCTGCACCGGTTCTATTTTAAGTCACTTTGGTGAGTTTTCTACCCACACTACGGGTCCCCAAATGCCGCCATCTGGTGGGGGAACATGCCGCCTGCACCGGTTCTATTTTAAGTCACTTTGGTGAGTTTTCTGCCCACACTACGGGTCCCCAAATGCCGCCATCTGGTGGGGGAACTGCCGCCTAGTCCCGGTTCTATTTTAGGTCACTTTTCTCACTTTCTGACCCACAAATAATGCCCCAAATGCCGCCGCCTGGTGGGGGGAACTGCCGCCTAGTCCCGGTTCTATTTTAGGTCACTTTTCTCACTTTCTTACCCACAAATAATGCCCCAAATGCCGCCGCCTGGTGGGGGGAACTGCCGCCTAGTCCCGGTTCTATTTTAGGTCACTTTTCTCACTTTCTGACCCACAAATAATGCCCCAAATGCCGCCGCCTGGTGGGGGGAACTGCCGCCTAGTCCCGGTTCTATTTTAGGTCACTTTTCTCACTTTCTGACCCACAAATAATGCCCCAAATGCCGCCGCCTGGTGGGGGGAACTGCCGCCTAGTCCCGGTTCTATTTTAGGTCACTTTTCTCACTTTCTGACCCACAAATAATGCCCCAAATGCCGCCGCCTGGTGGGGGGAACTGCCGCCTAGTCCCGGTTCTATTTTAGGTCACTTTTCTCACTTTCTTACCCACAAATAATGCCCCAAATGCCGCCGCCTGGTGGGGGGAACTGCCGCCTAGTCCCGGTTCTATTTTAGGTCACTTTTCTCACTTTCTTACCCACAAATAATGCCCCAAATGCCGCCGCCTGGTGGGGGGAACTGCCGCCTAGTCCCGGTTCTATTTTAGGTCACTTTTCTCACTTTCTGACCCACAAATAATGCCCCAAATGCCGCCGCCTGGTGGGGGGAACTGCCGCCTAGTCCCGGTTCTATTTTAGGTCACTTTTCTCACTTTCTGACCCACAAATAATGCCCCAAATGCCGCCGCCTGGTGGGGGGAACTGCCGCCTAGTCCCGGTTCTATTTTAGGTCACTTTTCTCACTTTCTGACCCACAAATAATGCCCCAAATGCCGCCGCCTGGTGGGGGGAACTGCCGCCTAGTCCCGGTTCTATTTTAGGTCACTTTTCTCACTTTCTGACCCACAAATAATGCCCCAAATGCCGCCGCCTGGTGGGGGGAACTGCCGCCTAGTCCCGGTTCTATTTTAGGTCACTTTTCTCACTTTCTGACCCACAAATAATGCCCCAAATGCCGCCGCCTGGTGGGGGGAACTGCCGCCTAGTCCCGGTTCTATTTTAGGTCACTTTTCTCACTTTCTTACCCACAAATAATGCCCCAAATGCCGCCGCCTGGTGGGGGGAACTGCCGCCTAGTCCCGGTTCTATTTTAGGTCACTTTTCTCACTTTCTTACCCACAAATAATGCCCCAAATGCCGCCGCCTGGTGGGGGGAACTGCCGCCTAGTCCCGGTTCTATTTTAGGTCACTTTTCTCACTTTCTGACCCACAAATAATGCCCCAAATGCCGCCGCCTGGTGGGGGGAACTGCCGCCTAGTCCCGGTTCTATTTTAGGTCACTTTTCTCACTTTCTGACCCACAAATAATGCCCCAAATGCCGCCGCCTGGTGGGGGGAACTGCCGCCTAGTCCCGGTTCTATTTTAGGTCACTTTTCTCACTTTCTTACCCACAAATAATGCCCCAAATGCCGCCGCCTGGTGGGGGGAACTGCCGCCTAGTCCCGGTTCTATTTTAGGTCACTTTTCTCACTTTCTGACCCACAAATAATGCCCCAAATGCCGCCGCCTGGTGGGGGGAACTGCCTGCTAGTCCCGGTTCTATTTTAGGTCACTTTTCTCACTTTTCTACCCACAAATAATGGCAAAAAAAAATGCTTACAGCACCCAGTATTCCCAGGCGGTCTCCCATCCAAGTACTAACTGGGCCCGACCCTGCTTGGCTTCCGAGATCAGACGAGATCGGGCTCATTCAGGGTGGTGTGGCCGTAAGCGAGGGAAGCGCTTGTGAAATGCCCCAAAGTGTTGAAAATGTTCCCCAGGCCCCTGGTTCCCCATCCCCGCAGGAGGAGGCTCCCCAGGCCCCCTGGTTCCCCATCCCCGCAGGAGGAGGCTCCCCAGGCCCCCTGGTGCAGGAGGAGGCTCCCCAGGCCCCTGGTTCCCCATCCCCGCAGGAGGAGGCTCCCCAGGCCCCCTGGTTCCCCATCCCCGCAGGAGGAGGCTCCCCAGGCCCCATGGTTCCCCATCACCGCAGGAGGAGGCTCCCCAGGCCCCTGGTTCCCCATCCCCGCAGGAGGAGGCTCCCCAGGCCCCCTGGTTCCCCATCCCCGCAGGAGGAGGCTCCCCAGGCCCCATGGTTCCCCATCACCGCAGGAGGAGGCTCCCCAGGCCCCCTGGTTCCCCATCCCCGCAGGAGGAGGCTCCCCAGGCCCCCTGGTGCAGGAGGAGGCTCCCCAGGCCCCCTGGTTCCCCATCCCCGCAGGAGGAGGCTCCCCAGGCCCCCTGGTTCTCCATGCCCGCAGGAGGAGGCTCCCCAGGCCCCTGGTTCTCCATCCCCGCAGGAGGAGGCTCCCCAGGCCCCCTGGTTCTCCATCCCCGCAGGAGGAGGCTCCCCAGGCCCCCTGGTTCTCCATCCCCGCAGGAGGAGGCTCCCCAGGCCCCTGGTTCTCCATCCCCGCAGTAGGAGGCTCCCCAGGCCCCCTGGTTCTCCATCCCCGCAGGAGGAGGCTCCCCAGGCCCCCTGGTTCTCCATCCCCGCAGGAGGAGGCTCCCCAGGCCCCCTGGTTCTCCATCCCCGCAGGAGGAGGCTCCCCAGGCCCCTGGTTCTCCATGCCCGCAGGAGGAGGCTCCCCAGGCCCCCATGTTCTCCATGCCCGCAGGAGGAGGCTCCCCAGGCCCCTTGGTTCTCCATCCCCGCAGGAGGAGGCTCCCCAGGCCCCTGGTTCCCCATCCCCGCAGGAGGAGGCTCCCCAGGCCCCCTGGTTCTCCATGCCCGCAGGAGGAGGCTCCCCAGGCCCCCTGGTTCTCCATGCCCGCAGGAGGAGGCTCCCCAGGCCCCCTGGTTCTCCATGCCCGCAGGAGGAGGCTCCCCAGGCCCCCTGGTTCTCCATCCCCGCAGGAGGAGGCTCCCCAGGCCCCTGGTTCTCCATGCCCGCAGGAGGAGGCTCCCCAGGCCCCCTGGTTCTCCATGACCGCAGGAGGAGGCTCCCCAGGCCCCCTGGTTCTCCATCCCCGCAGGAGGAGGCTCCCCAGGCCCCCTGGTTCCCCATCCCCGCAGGAGGAGGCTCCCCAGGCCCCCTGGTTCTCCATGCCCGCAGGAGGAGGCTCCCCAGGCCCCCTGGTTCCCCATCCCCGCAGGAGGAGGCTCCCCAGGCCCCTGGTTCTCCATCACCGCAGGAGGAGGCTCCCCAGGCCCCCTGGTTCTCCATGCCCGCGGGAGGAGGCTCCCCAGGCCCCCTGGTTGGGAGAGGGGGAAAAAGACCAAAGTGTTTAAAAATGCCCCAAAGTGTTGAAAATGTTCCCCAGGCCCCTGGTTCCCCATCCCCGCAGGAGGAGGCTCCCCAGGCCCCCTGGTTGGGAGAGGGGGAAAAAGAGCAAAGTGTTTAAAAATGCCCCAAAGTGTTGAAAATGTTCCCCAGGCCCCTGGTTCCCCATCCCCGCAGGAGGAGGCTCCCCAGGCCCCCTGGTTGGGAGAGGGGGAAAAAGAGCAAAGTGTTTAAAAATGCCCCAAAGTGTTGAAAATGTTCCCCAGGCCCCTGGTTCCCCATCCCCGCAGGAGGAGGCTCCCCAGGCCCCCTGGTTGGGAGAGGGGGGAAAAAGACCAAAGTGTTTAAAAATGCCCCAAAGTGTTGAAAATGTTCCCCAGGCCCCTGGTTCCCCATCCCCGCAGGAGGAGGCTCCCCAGGCCCCCTGGTTGGGAGAGGGGGAAAAAGAGCAAAGTGTTTAAAAATGCCCCAAAGTGTTGAAAATGTTCCCCAGGCCCCTGGTTCCCCATCCCCGCAGGAGGAGGCTCCCCAGGCCCCCTGGTTGGGAGAGGGGGGAAAAGAGCAAAGTGTTTAAAAATGCCCCAAAGTGTTGAAAATGTTCCCCAGGCCCCTGGTTCCCCA
>NW_028258582.1:192500-202500 GCF_982586985.1 Callionymus lyra
GTCTCACTGGAGGTTTCGGCAGAGGTGGCAAGCCACAACGCTTGATCGGACCCGCTAAGTCCGGAGGAACCGTCCGCCCGCAATGGGTGGGGGCCCTCCGATGGCGGGTCACGTTGGCAGATCGGTCATCGGTGTAGGTGGTATCACAGTGCGTCCATGACGCGCGAAGGTCGGCTTGAGCCTGAGCTCTTTCCCCGCCGCCTGCGCTGGAGCTCGATACTCTGTCCAAGTATCCTTCGCTCCTATTAACCTCTAGGTGGTTGCGCTCGTGACATCAAAAAGACCACTTTTTGAAGAGCAGTCACACTCGGAAAAAATTTCTTTCGTCAGGCAAAAGAACCAGAGTTCTCCGCGGCCATCCACTCCAACCTTGTCCGACTTTGAGGCACCAGGCTCGGCCACCCTCCGAGCCTTTTCCTTCCCTCTCCTGTTATGGTGCCTCCCTATTAACCTCTAGGTGGTTGCGCTCGTGACATCAAAAAGACCACTTTTTGAGGAGCAGTCACACTCGGAAAAAATTTCTTTCGTCAGGCAAAAGAACCAGAGTTCTCCGCGGCCATCCACTCCAACCTTGTCCGACTTTGAGGCACCAGGCTCGGCCACCCTCCGAGCCTTTTCCTTCCCTCTCCTGTTATGGTGCCTCCCTATTAACCTCTAGGTGGTTGCGCTCGTGACATCAAAAAGACCACTTTTTGAGGAGCAGTCACACTCGGAAAAAATTTCTTTCGTCAGGCAAAAGAACCAGAGTTCTCCGCGGCCATCCACTCCAACCTTGTCCGACTTTGAGGCACCAGGCTCGGCCACCCTCCGAGCCTTTTCGCTCCCTCTCCTGTTATGGTGCCTCCCTATTAACCTCTAGGTGGTTGCGCTCGTGACATCAAAAAGACCACTTTTTGAGGAGCAGTCACACTCGGAAAAAATTTCTTTCGTCAGGCAAAAGAACCAGAGTTCTCCGCGGCCATCCACTCCAACCTTGTCCGACTTTGAGGCACCAGGCTCGGCCACCCTCCGAGCCTTTTCACTCCCTCTCCTGTTATGGTGCCTCCCTATTAACCTCTAGGTGGTTGCGCTCGTGACATCAAAAAGACCACTTTTTGAGGAGCAGTCACACTCGGAAAAAATTTCTTTCGTCAGGCAAAAGAACCAGAGTTCTCCGCGGCCATCCACTCCAACCTTGTCCGACTTTGAGGCACCAGGCTCGGCCACCCTCCGAGCCTTTTCCTTCCCTCTCCTGTTATGGTGCCTCCCTATTAACCTCTAGGTGGTTGCGCTCGTGACATCAAAAAGACCACTTTTTGCAGAGCAGTCACACTCGGAAAAAATTTCTTTCGTCAGGCAAAAGAACCAGAGTTCTCCGCGGCCATCCACTCCAACCTTGTCCGACTTTGAGGCACCAGGCTCGGCCACCCTCCGAGCCTTTTCACTCCCTCTCCTGTTATGGTGCCTCCCTATTAACCTCTAGGTGGTTGCGCTCGTGACATCAAAAAGACCACTTTTTGCAGAGCAGTCACACTCGGAAAAAATTTCTTTCGTCAGGCAAAAGAACCAGAGTTCTCAGCGGTCATCCACTCCAACCTTGTCCGACTTTGAGGCACCAGGCTCGGCCACCCTCCGAGCCTTTTCACTCCCTCTCCTGTTATGGTGCCTCCCTATTAACCTCTAGGTGGTTGCGCTCGTGACATCAAAAAGACCACTTTTTGCAGAGCAGTCACACTCGGAAAAAATGTATTTCGTCTGGCAAAAGAACCAGAGTTTTCAGCGGTCATCCACTCCAACCTTGTCCGATTTTGAGGCACCAGGCTCGGCCACCCTCCGAGCCTTTTCACTCCCTCTCCTGTTATGGTGCCTCCCTATTAACCTCTAGGTGGTTGCGCTCGTGACATCAAAAAGACCACTTTTTGCAGAGCAGTCACACTCGGAAAAAATTTCTTTCGTCAGGCAAAAGAACCAGAGTTTTCAGCGGTCATCCACTCCAACCTTGTCCGATTTTGAGGCACCAGGCTCGGCCACCCTCCGAGCCTTTTCACTCCCTCTCCTGTTATGGTGCCTCCCTATTAACCTCTAGGTGGTTGCGCTCGTGACATCAAAAAGACCACTTTTTGCAGAGCAGTCACACTCGGAAAAAATTTCTTTCGTCTGGCAAAAGAACCAGAGTTTTCAGCGGTCATCCACTCCAACCTTGTCCGACTTTGAGGCACCAGGCTCGGCCACCCTCCGAGCCTTTTCACTCCCTCTCCTGTTATGGTGCCTCCCTATTAACCTCTAGGTGGTTGCGCTCGTGACATCAAAAAGACCACTTTTTGAGGAGCAGTCACACTCGGAAAAAATTTATTTCGTCTGGCAAAAGAACCAGAGTTTTCAGCGGTCATCCACTCCAACCTTGTCCGATTTTGAGGCACCAGGCTCGGCCACCCTCCGAGCCTTTTCACTCCCTCTCCTGTTATGGTGCCTCCCTATTAACCTCTAGGTGGTTGCGCTCGTGACATCAAAAAGACCACTTTTTGCAGAGCAGTCACACTCGGGAAAAATTTATTTCGTCTGGCAAAAGAACCAGAGTTTTCAGCGGTCATCCACTCCAACCTTGTCCGATTTTGAGGCACCAGGCTCGGCCACCCTCCGAGCCTTTTCACTCCCTCTCCTGTTATGGTGCCTCCCTATTAACCTCTAGGTGGTTGCGCTCGTGACATCAAAAAGACCACTTTTTTCAGAGCAGTCACACTCGGGAAAAATTTCTTTCGTCTGGCAAAAGAACCAGAGTTTTCAGCGGTCATCCACTCCAACCTTGTCCGATTTTGAGGCACCAGGCTCGGCCACCGTCCGAGCCTTTTCACTCCCTCTCCTGTTATGGTGCCTCCCTATTAACCTCTAGGTGGTTGCGCTCGTGACATCAAAAAGACCACTTTTTTCAGAGCAGTCACACTCGGGAAAAATTTCTTTCGTCTGGCAAAAGAACCAGAGTTTTCAGCGGTCATCCACTCCAACCTTGTCCGATTTTGAGGCACCAGGCTCGGCCACCCTCCGAGCCTTTTCACTCCCTCTCCTGTTATGGTGCCTCCCTATTAACCTCTAGGTGGTTGCGCTCGTGACATCAAAAAGACCACTTTTTTCAGAGCAGTCACACTCGGGAAAAATTTCTTTCGTCTGGCAAAAGAACCAGAGTTATCAGCGGTCATCCACTCCAACCTTGTCCGACGTTGAGGCACCGATGTCGGCCAAGTTCTGAGCGTTCCACCGCCGAATGCCACTGGTCCTCAACACAGCGGACTTCCAATCCAACCTTGTCCGACTTTGAGGCACCGAAGTCGGCCTCAGCCCGAGCCTTCCCCCGCCGACCTCACTGGAGCCCGCCATCCAGGGACCGGCGGAGGTCGCCCGCATGACCGCGGCAAAGTGTCTCAAAGTCGGGCACGACCGCTCGAGTCACCCGCCAACCCGGTCCGGGGCACCTCCAGGGACCGGCGGAGGTCGCCCGCATGACCGCGGCAAAGTGTCTCAAAGTCGGGCATGACCGCTCGAGTCACCCGCCAACCCGGTCCGGGGCACCTCCAGGGACCGGCGGAGGACGCCCGCATGACCGCGACAAAGTGTCTCAAAGTCGGGCACGACCGCTCGAGTCACCCGCCAACCCGGTCCGGGGCACCTCCAGGGACCGGCGGAGGACGCCCGCATGACCGCGACAAAGTGTCTCAAAGTCGGGCATGACCGCTCGAGTCACCCGCCAACCCTTTCCGGGGCACCTCCAGGGACCGGCGGAGGACGCCCGCATGACCGCGACAAAGTGTCTCAAAGTCGGGCATGACCGCTCGAGTCACCCGCCAACCCGGTCCGGGGCACCTCCAGGGACCGGCGGAGGACGCCCGCATGACCGCGACAAAGTGTCTCAAAGTCGGGCACGACCGCTCGAGTCACCCGCCAACCCGGTCCGGGGCACCTCCAGGGACCGGCGGAGGACGCCCGCATGACCGCGACAAAGTGTCTCAAAGTCGGGCACGACCGTTCGAGTCACCCGCCAACCCGGTCCGGGGAACCTCCGGGGACCGGCGGAGGTCGCTCGCATGACCGCGACAAAGTGTCTCAAAGTCGGGCACGACCGCTCGAGTCACCCGCCAACCCGGTCCGGGGCACCTCCAGGGACCGGCGGAGGACGCCCGCATGACCGCGACAAAGTGTCTCAAAGTCGGGCATGACCGTTCGAGTCACCCGCCAACCCGGTCCGGGGCACCTCCAGGGACCGGCGGAGGAGGCCCGCATGACCGCGACAAAGTGTCTCAAAGTCGGGCATGACCGCTCGAGTCACCCGCCAACCCGGTCCGGGGCACCTCCGGGGACCGGCGGAGGACGCCCGCATGACCGCGACAAAGTGTCTCAAAGTCGGGCACGACCGCTCGAGTCACCCGCCAACCCGGTCCGGGGCACCTCCGGGGACCGGCGGAGGACGCCCGCATGACCGCGACAAAGTGTCTCAAAGTCGGGCACGACCGCTCGAGTCACCCGCCAACCCGGTCCGGGGCACCTCCGGGGACCGGCGGAGGACGCCCGCATGACCGCGACAAAGTGTCTCAAAGTCGGGCATGACCGCTCGAGTCACCCGCCAACCCGGTCCGGGGCACCTCCGGGGACCGGCGGAGGACGCCCGCATGACCGCGACAAAGTGTCTCAAAGTCGGGCACGACCGCTCGAGTCACCCGCCAACCCGGTCCGGGGCACCTCCGGGGAGCAGTGGAGGTCGCTCGCATGACCGCGACAAAGTGTCTCAAAGTCGGGCATGACCGCTCGAGTCGCCCGCCATCCCGGTCCGGAGCTCAACACTTTGTCGTTTTTTCCACTCCCTCCCCATTAACCTCTAGGTGGTTGCGCTCGTGACATCAAAAAGACCACTTTTTGCAGAGCAGTCACACTCGGAAAAAATTCGTTTCGTCTGGCAAAAGAACCAGAGTTCTCAGCGGGCTTCCAGTCCAACCTTGTCCGATTTTGAGGCACCAGGCTCGGCCACAGTCCGAGCCCATTCACTCCCTCCCCTGTTGTACTCGCTCCCTATTAACCTCTAGGTGGTTGCGCTCGTGACATCAAAAAGACCACTTTTTGAGGAGCAGTCACACTTGGGAAAAATCCGTTTGCGCTCACACCATCCCTCCCCATTAACCTCTAGGTGGTTGCGCTCGTGACATCAAAAAGACCACTTTTTGAGGAGCAGTCACACTTAGGAAAAATCCGTTTGCGCTCACACCATCCCTCCCCATTAACCTCTAGGTGGTTGCGCTCGTGACATCAAAAAGACCACTTTTTGAGGAGCAGTCAGACACCGAGGTTTTCTGGATTTATGTCCGTTTTCCTGGTTCTCTGACTCGGGCACCTTGTGACCGACATCCCCCCCTTCCCTGGTTCTATTTTGCCGATACTTTGGTGAGTTTTCTACCCGCAAACCAAGCCCCCCAAGCCCGCCGCCTGGTGGGGGAACATGCCCCCTGGTCCTGGTTCTATTTTAGGACACTTTGGTGAGTTTTCTACCCGCAAACCAAGCCCCCCAAGCCCGCCGCCTGGTGGGGGAACATGCCCCCTGGTCCCGGTTCTATTTTAGGACACTTTGGTGAGTTTTCTACCCGCAAACCAAGCCCCCCAAGCCCGCCGCCTGGTGGGGGAAGATGCCCCCTGGTCCCGGTTCTATTTTAGGACACTTTGGTGAGTTTTCTACCCGCAAACCAAGCCCCCCAAGCCCGCCGCCTGGTGGGGGAACATGCCCCCTGGTCCCGGTTCTATTTTAGGACACTTTGGTGAGTTTTCTACCCACACTGCAGGTCCCCAAATGCCGCCATCTGGTGGGGGAACATGCCGCCTGCACCGGTTCTATTTTAAGTCACTTTGGTGAGTTTTCTGCCCACACTACGGGTCCCCAAATGCCGCCATCTGGTGGGGGAACATGCCGCCTGCACCGGTTCTATTTTAAGTCACTTTGGTGAGTTTTCTGCCCACACTACGGCTCCCCAAATGCCGCCATCTGGTGGGGGAACATGCCGCCTGCACCGGTTCTATTTTAAGTCACTTTGGTGAGTTTTCTGCCCACACTACGGGTCCCCAAATGCCGCCATCTGGTGGGGGAACATGCCGCCTGCACCGGTTCTATTTTAAGTCACTTTGGTGAGTTTTCTGCCCACACTACGGGTCCCCAAATGCCGCCATCTGGTGGGGGAACATGCCGCCTGCACCGGTTCTATTTTAAGTCACTTTGGTGAGTTTTCTGCCCACACTACGGCTCCCCAAATGCCGCCATCTGGTGGGGGAACATGCCGCCTGCACCGGTTCTATTTTAAGTCACTTTGGTGAGTTTTCTACCCACACTACGGGTCCCCAAATGCCGCCATCTGGTGGGGGAACATGCCGCCTGCACCGGTTCTATTTTAAGTCACTTTGGTGAGTTTTCTGCCCACACTACGGGTCCCCAAATGCCGCCATCTGGTGGGGGAACTGCCGCCTAGTCCCGGTTCTATTTTAGGTCACTTTTCTCACTTTCTGACCCACAAATAATGCCCCAAATGCCGCCGCCTGGTGGGGGGAACTGCCGCCTAGTCCCGGTTCTATTTTAGGTCACTTTTCTCACTTTCTTACCCACAAATAATGCCCCAAATGCCGCCGCCTGGTGGGGGGAACTGCCGCCTAGTCCCGGTTCTATTTTAGGTCACTTTTCTCACTTTCTGACCCACAAATAATGCCCCAAATGCCGCCGCCTGGTGGGGGGAACTGCCGCCTAGTCCCGGTTCTATTTTAGGTCACTTTTCTCACTTTCTGACCCACAAATAATGCCCCAAATGCCGCCGCCTGGTGGGGGGAACTGCCGCCTAGTCCCGGTTCTATTTTAGGTCACTTTTCTCACTTTCTGACCCACAAATAATGCCCCAAATGCCGCCGCCTGGTGGGGGGAACTGCCGCCTAGTCCCGGTTCTATTTTAGGTCACTTTTCTCACTTTCTTACCCACAAATAATGCCCCAAATGCCGCCGCCTGGTGGGGGGAACTGCCGCCTAGTCCCGGTTCTATTTTAGGTCACTTTTCTCACTTTCTTACCCACAAATAATGCCCCAAATGCCGCCGCCTGGTGGGGGGAACTGCCGCCTAGTCCCGGTTCTATTTTAGGTCACTTTTCTCACTTTCTGACCCACAAATAATGCCCCAAATGCCGCCGCCTGGTGGGGGGAACTGCCGCCTAGTCCCGGTTCTATTTTAGGTCACTTTTCTCACTTTCTGACCCACAAATAATGCCCCAAATGCCGCCGCCTGGTGGGGGGAACTGCCGCCTAGTCCCGGTTCTATTTTAGGTCACTTTTCTCACTTTCTGACCCACAAATAATGCCCCAAATGCCGCCGCCTGGTGGGGGGAACTGCCGCCTAGTCCCGGTTCTATTTTAGGTCACTTTTCTCACTTTCTGACCCACAAATAATGCCCCAAATGCCGCCGCCTGGTGGGGGGAACTGCCGCCTAGTCCCGGTTCTATTTTAGGTCACTTTTCTCACTTTCTGACCCACAAATAATGCCCCAAATGCCGCCGCCTGGTGGGGGGAACTGCCGCCTAGTCCCGGTTCTATTTTAGGTCACTTTTCTCACTTTCTTACCCACAAATAATGCCCCAAATGCCGCCGCCTGGTGGGGGGAACTGCCGCCTAGTCCCGGTTCTATTTTAGGTCACTTTTCTCACTTTCTTACCCACAAATAATGCCCCAAATGCCGCCGCCTGGTGGGGGGAACTGCCGCCTAGTCCCGGTTCTATTTTAGGTCACTTTTCTCACTTTCTGACCCACAAATAATGCCCCAAATGCCGCCGCCTGGTGGGGGGAACTGCCGCCTAGTCCCGGTTCTATTTTAGGTCACTTTTCTCACTTTCTGACCCACAAATAATGCCCCAAATGCCGCCGCCTGGTGGGGGGAACTGCCGCCTAGTCCCGGTTCTATTTTAGGTCACTTTTCTCACTTTCTTACCCACAAATAATGCCCCAAATGCCGCCGCCTGGTGGGGGGAACTGCCGCCTAGTCCCGGTTCTATTTTAGGTCACTTTTCTCACTTTCTGACCCACAAATAATGCCCCAAATGCCGCCGCCTGGTGGGGGGAACTGCCTGCTAGTCCCGGTTCTATTTTAGGTCACTTTTCTCACTTTTCTACCCACAAATAATGGCAAAAAAAAATGCTTACAGCACCCAGTATTCCCAGGCGGTCTCCCATCCAAGTACTAACTGGGCCCGACCCTGCTTGGCTTCCGAGATCAGACGAGATCGGGCTCATTCAGGGTGGTGTGGCCGTAAGCGAGGGAAGCGCTTGTGAAATGCCCCAAAGTGTTGAAAATGTTCCCCAGGCCCCTGGTTCCCCATCCCCGCAGGAGGAGGCTCCCCAGGCCCCCTGGTTCCCCATCCCCGCAGGAGGAGGCTCCCCAGGCCCCCTGGTGCAGGAGGAGGCTCCCCAGGCCCCTGGTTCCCCATCCCCGCAGGAGGAGGCTCCCCAGGCCCCCTGGTTCCCCATCCCCGCAGGAGGAGGCTCCCCAGGCCCCATGGTTCCCCATCACCGCAGGAGGAGGCTCCCCAGGCCCCTGGTTCCCCATCCCCGCAGGAGGAGGCTCCCCAGGCCCCCTGGTTCCCCATCCCCGCAGGAGGAGGCTCCCCAGGCCCCATGGTTCCCCATCACCGCAGGAGGAGGCTCCCCAGGCCCCCTGGTTCCCCATCCCCGCAGGAGGAGGCTCCCCAGGCCCCCTGGTGCAGGAGGAGGCTCCCCAGGCCCCCTGGTTCCCCATCCCCGCAGGAGGAGGCTCCCCAGGCCCCCTGGTTCTCCATGCCCGCAGGAGGAGGCTCCCCAGGCCCCTGGTTCTCCATCCCCGCAGGAGGAGGCTCCCCAGGCCCCCTGGTTCTCCATCCCCGCAGGAGGAGGCTCCCCAGGCCCCCTGGTTCTCCATCCCCGCAGGAGGAGGCTCCCCAGGCCCCTGGTTCTCCATCCCCGCAGTAGGAGGCTCCCCAGGCCCCCTGGTTCTCCATCCCCGCAGGAGGAGGCTCCCCAGGCCCCCTGGTTCTCCATCCCCGCAGGAGGAGGCTCCCCAGGCCCCCTGGTTCTCCATCCCCGCAGGAGGAGGCTCCCCAGGCCCCTGGTTCTCCATGCCCGCAGGAGGAGGCTCCCCAGGCCCCCATGTTCTCCATGCCCGCAGGAGGAGGCTCCCCAGGCCCCTTGGTTCTCCATCCCCGCAGGAGGAGGCTCCCCAGGCCCCTGGTTCCCCATCCCCGCAGGAGGAGGCTCCCCAGGCCCCCTGGTTCTCCATGCCCGCAGGAGGAGGCTCCCCAGGCCCCCTGGTTCTCCATGCCCGCAGGAGGAGGCTCCCCAGGCCCCCTGGTTCTCCATGCCCGCAGGAGGAGGCTCCCCAGGCCCCCTGGTTCTCCATCCCCGCAGGAGGAGGCTCCCCAGGCCCCTGGTTCTCCATGCCCGCAGGAGGAGGCTCCCCAGGCCCCCTGGTTCTCCATGACCGCAGGAGGAGGCTCCCCAGGCCCCCTGGTTCTCCATCCCCGCAGGAGGAGGCTCCCCAGGCCCCCTGGTTCCCCATCCCCGCAGGAGGAGGCTCCCCAGGCCCCCTGGTTCTCCATGCCCGCAGGAGGAGGCTCCCCAGGCCCCCTGGTTCCCCATCCCCGCAGGAGGAGGCTCCCCAGGCCCCTGGTTCTCCATCACCGCAGGAGGAGGCTCCCCAGGCCCCCTGGTTCTCCATGCCCGCGGGAGGAGGCTCCCCAGGCCCCCTGGTTGGGAGAGGGGGAAAAAGACCAAAGTGTTTAAAAATGCCCCAAAGTGTTGAAAATGTTCCCCAGGCCCCTGGTTCCCCATCCCCGCAGGAGGAGGCTCCCCAGGCCCCCTGGTTGGGAGAGGGGGAAAAAGAGCAAAGTGTTTAAAAATGCCCCAAAGTGTTGAAAATGTTCCCCAGGCCCCTGGTTCCCCATCCCCGCAGGAGGAGGCTCCCCAGGCCCCCTGGTTGGGAGAGGGGGAAA
>NW_028258582.1:212500-222500 GCF_982586985.1 Callionymus lyra
TCAAAAAGACCACTTTTTGAAGAGCAGTCACACTCGGAAAAAATTTCTTTCGTCAGGCAAAAGAACCAGAGTTCTCCGCGGCCATCCACTCCAACCTTGTCCGACTTTGAGGCACCAGGCTCGGCCACCCTCCGAGCCTTTTCCTTCCCTCTCCTGTTATGGTGCCTCCCTATTAACCTCTAGGTGGTTGCGCTCGTGACATCAAAAAGACCACTTTTTGAGGAGCAGTCACACTCGGAAAAAATTTCTTTCGTCAGGCAAAAGAACCAGAGTTCTCCGCGGCCATCCACTCCAACCTTGTCCGACTTTGAGGCACCAGGCTCGGCCACCCTCCGAGCCTTTTCCTTCCCTCTCCTGTTATGGTGCCTCCCTATTAACCTCTAGGTGGTTGCGCTCGTGACATCAAAAAGACCACTTTTTGAGGAGCAGTCACACTCGGAAAAAATTTCTTTCGTCAGGCAAAAGAACCAGAGTTCTCCGCGGCCATCCACTCCAACCTTGTCCGACTTTGAGGCACCAGGCTCGGCCACCCTCCGAGCCTTTTCGCTCCCTCTCCTGTTATGGTGCCTCCCTATTAAC
Source organism: Callionymus lyra (assembly GCF_982586985.1). Taxonomy (NCBI): domain Eukaryota; kingdom Metazoa; phylum Chordata; class Actinopteri; order Syngnathiformes; family Callionymidae; genus Callionymus; species Callionymus lyra. Next base: position 213,080 of record NW_028258582.1, read on the forward strand.
CTCTAGGTGGTTGCGCTCGTGACATCAAAAAGACCACTTTTTGAGGAGCAGTCACACTCGGAAAAAATTTCTTTCGTCAGGCAAAAGAACCAGAGTTCTCCGCGGCCATCCACTCCAACCTTGTCCGACTTTGAGGCACCAGGCTCGGCCACCCTCCGAGCCTTTTCACTCCCTCTCCTGTTATGGTGCCTCCCTATTAACCTCTAGGTGGTTGCGCTCGTGACATCAAAAAGACCACTTTTTGAGGAGCAGTCACACTCGGAAAAAATTTCTTTCGTCAGGCAAAAGAACCAGAGTTCTCCGCGGCCATCCACTCCAACCTTGTCCGACTTTGAGGCACCAGGCTCGGCCACCCTCCGAGCCTTTTCCTTCCCTCTCCTGTTATGGTGCCTCCCTATTAACCTCTAGGTGGTTGCGCTCGTGACATCAAAAAGACCACTTTTTGCAGAGCAGTCACACTCGGAAAAAATTTCTTTCGTCAGGCAAAAGAACCAGAGTTCTCCGCGGCCATCCACTCCAACCTTGTCCGACTTTGAGGCACCAGGCTCGGCCACCCTCCGAGCCTTTTCACTCCCTCTCCTGTTATGGTGCCTCCCTATTAACCTCTAGGTGGTTGCGCTCGTGACATCAAAAAGACCACTTTTTGCAGAGCAGTCACACTCGGAAAAAATTTCTTTCGTCAGGCAAAAGAACCAGAGTTCTCAGCGGTCATCCACTCCAACCTTGTCCGACTTTGAGGCACCAGGCTCGGCCACCCTCCGAGCCTTTTCACTCCCTCTCCTGTTATGGTGCCTCCCTATTAACCTCTAGGTGGTTGCGCTCGTGACATCAAAAAGACCACTTTTTGCAGAGCAGTCACACTCGGAAAAAATGTATTTCGTCTGGCAAAAGAACCAGAGTTTTCAGCGGTCATCCACTCCAACCTTGTCCGATTTTGAGGCACCAGGCTCGGCCACCCTCCGAGCCTTTTCACTCCCTCTCCTGTTATGGTGCCTCCCTATTAACCTCTAGGTGGTTGCGCTCGTGACATCAAAAAGACCACTTTTTGCAGAGCAGTCACACTCGGAAAAAATTTCTTTCGTCAGGCAAAAGAACCAGAGTTTTCAGCGGTCATCCACTCCAACCTTGTCCGATTTTGAGGCACCAGGCTCGGCCACCCTCCGAGCCTTTTCACTCCCTCTCCTGTTATGGTGCCTCCCTATTAACCTCTAGGTGGTTGCGCTCGTGACATCAAAAAGACCACTTTTTGCAGAGCAGTCACACTCGGAAAAAATTTCTTTCGTCTGGCAAAAGAACCAGAGTTTTCAGCGGTCATCCACTCCAACCTTGTCCGACTTTGAGGCACCAGGCTCGGCCACCCTCCGAGCCTTTTCACTCCCTCTCCTGTTATGGTGCCTCCCTATTAACCTCTAGGTGGTTGCGCTCGTGACATCAAAAAGACCACTTTTTGAGGAGCAGTCACACTCGGAAAAAATTTATTTCGTCTGGCAAAAGAACCAGAGTTTTCAGCGGTCATCCACTCCAACCTTGTCCGATTTTGAGGCACCAGGCTCGGCCACCCTCCGAGCCTTTTCACTCCCTCTCCTGTTATGGTGCCTCCCTATTAACCTCTAGGTGGTTGCGCTCGTGACATCAAAAAGACCACTTTTTGCAGAGCAGTCACACTCGGGAAAAATTTATTTCGTCTGGCAAAAGAACCAGAGTTTTCAGCGGTCATCCACTCCAACCTTGTCCGATTTTGAGGCACCAGGCTCGGCCACCCTCCGAGCCTTTTCACTCCCTCTCCTGTTATGGTGCCTCCCTATTAACCTCTAGGTGGTTGCGCTCGTGACATCAAAAAGACCACTTTTTTCAGAGCAGTCACACTCGGGAAAAATTTCTTTCGTCTGGCAAAAGAACCAGAGTTTTCAGCGGTCATCCACTCCAACCTTGTCCGATTTTGAGGCACCAGGCTCGGCCACCGTCCGAGCCTTTTCACTCCCTCTCCTGTTATGGTGCCTCCCTATTAACCTCTAGGTGGTTGCGCTCGTGACATCAAAAAGACCACTTTTTTCAGAGCAGTCACACTCGGGAAAAATTTCTTTCGTCTGGCAAAAGAACCAGAGTTTTCAGCGGTCATCCACTCCAACCTTGTCCGATTTTGAGGCACCAGGCTCGGCCACCCTCCGAGCCTTTTCACTCCCTCTCCTGTTATGGTGCCTCCCTATTAACCTCTAGGTGGTTGCGCTCGTGACATCAAAAAGACCACTTTTTTCAGAGCAGTCACACTCGGGAAAAATTTCTTTCGTCTGGCAAAAGAACCAGAGTTATCAGCGGTCATCCACTCCAACCTTGTCCGACGTTGAGGCACCGATGTCGGCCAAGTTCTGAGCGTTCCACCGCCGAATGCCACTGGTCCTCAACACAGCGGACTTCCAATCCAACCTTGTCCGACTTTGAGGCACCGAAGTCGGCCTCAGCCCGAGCCTTCCCCCGCCGACCTCACTGGAGCCCGCCATCCAGGGACCGGCGGAGGTCGCCCGCATGACCGCGGCAAAGTGTCTCAAAGTCGGGCACGACCGCTCGAGTCACCCGCCAACCCGGTCCGGGGCACCTCCAGGGACCGGCGGAGGTCGCCCGCATGACCGCGGCAAAGTGTCTCAAAGTCGGGCATGACCGCTCGAGTCACCCGCCAACCCGGTCCGGGGCACCTCCAGGGACCGGCGGAGGACGCCCGCATGACCGCGACAAAGTGTCTCAAAGTCGGGCACGACCGCTCGAGTCACCCGCCAACCCGGTCCGGGGCACCTCCAGGGACCGGCGGAGGACGCCCGCATGACCGCGACAAAGTGTCTCAAAGTCGGGCATGACCGCTCGAGTCACCCGCCAACCCTTTCCGGGGCACCTCCAGGGACCGGCGGAGGACGCCCGCATGACCGCGACAAAGTGTCTCAAAGTCGGGCATGACCGCTCGAGTCACCCGCCAACCCGGTCCGGGGCACCTCCAGGGACCGGCGGAGGACGCCCGCATGACCGCGACAAAGTGTCTCAAAGTCGGGCACGACCGCTCGAGTCACCCGCCAACCCGGTCCGGGGCACCTCCAGGGACCGGCGGAGGACGCCCGCATGACCGCGACAAAGTGTCTCAAAGTCGGGCACGACCGTTCGAGTCACCCGCCAACCCGGTCCGGGGAACCTCCGGGGACCGGCGGAGGTCGCTCGCATGACCGCGACAAAGTGTCTCAAAGTCGGGCACGACCGCTCGAGTCACCCGCCAACCCGGTCCGGGGCACCTCCAGGGACCGGCGGAGGACGCCCGCATGACCGCGACAAAGTGTCTCAAAGTCGGGCACGACCGTTCGAGTCACCCGCCAACCCGGTCCGGGGAACCTCCGGGGACCGGCGGAGGACGCCCGCATGACCGCGACAAAGTGTCTCAAAGTCGGGCATGACCGCTCGAGTCACCCGCCAACCCGGTCCGGGGCACCTCCGGGGACCGGCGGAGGACGCCCGCATGACCGCGACAAAGTGTCTCAAAGTCGGGCACGACCGCTCGAGTCACCCGCCAACCCGGTCCGGGGCACCTCCGGGGAGCAGTGGAGGTCGCTCGCATGACCGCGACAAAGTGTCTCAAAGTCGGGCATGACCGCTCGAGTCGCCCGCCATCCCGGTCCGGAGCTCAACACTTTGTCGTTTTTTCCACTCCCTCCCCATTAACCTCTAGGTGGTTGCGCTCGTGACATCAAAAAGACCACTTTTTGCAGAGCAGTCACACTCGGAAAAAATTCGTTTCGTCTGGCAAAAGAACCAGAGTTCTCAGCGGGCTTCCAGTCCAACCTTGTCCGATTTTGAGGCACCAGGCTCGGCCACAGTCCGAGCCCATTCACTCCCTCCCCTGTTGTACTCGCTCCCTATTAACCTCTAGGTGGTTGCGCTCGTGACATCAAAAAGACCACTTTTTGAGGAGCAGTCACACTTGGGAAAAATCCGTTTGCGCTCACACCATCCCTCCCCATTAACCTCTAGGTGGTTGCGCTCGTGACATCAAAAAGACCACTTTTTGAGGAGCAGTCACACTTAGGAAAAATCCGTTTGCGCTCACACCATCCCTCCCCATTAACCTCTAGGTGGTTGCGCTCGTGACATCAAAAAGACCACTTTTTGAGGAGCAGTCAGACACCGAGGTTTTCTGGATTTATGTCCGTTTTCCTGGTTCTCTGACTCGGGCACCTTGTGACCGACATCCCCCCCTTCCCTGGTTCTATTTTGCCGATACTTTGGTGAGTTTTCTACCCGCAAACCAAGCCCCCCAAGCCCGCCGCCTGGTGGGGGAACATGCCCCCTGGTCCTGGTTCTATTTTAGGACACTTTGGTGAGTTTTCTACCCGCAAACCAAGCCCCCCAAGCCCGCCGCCTGGTGGGGGAACATGCCCCCTGGTCCCGGTTCTATTTTAGGACACTTTGGTGAGTTTTCTACCCGCAAACCAAGCCCCCCAAGCCCGCCGCCTGGTGGGGGAAGATGCCCCCTGGTCCCGGTTCTATTTTAGGACACTTTGGTGAGTTTTCTACCCGCAAACCAAGCCCCCCAAGCCCGCCGCCTGGTGGGGGAACATGCCCCCTGGTCCCGGTTCTATTTTAGGACACTTTGGTGAGTTTTCTACCCGCAAACCAAGCCCCCCAAGCCCGCCGCCTGGTGGGGGAACATGCCGCCTAGCCCGGTTCTATTTTAGGTCACTTTGGTGAGTTTTCTACCCGCAAACCAAGCCCCCCAAGCCCGCCGCCTGGTGGGGGAAGAGGCCCCCTGGTCCCGGTTCTATTTTAGGACACTTTGGTGAGTTTTCTACCCGCAAACCAAGCCCCCCAAGCCCGCCGCCTGGTGGGGGAACATGCCCCCTGGTCCTGGTTCTATTTTAGGACACTTTGGTGAGTTTTCTACCCGCAAACCAAGCCCCCCAAGCCCGCCGCCTGGTGGGGGAACATGCCCCCTGGTCCCGGTTCTATTTTAGGACACTTTGGTGAGTTTTCTACCCGGAAACCAAGCCCCCCAAGCCCGCCACCTGGTGGGGGAAGAGGCCCCCTGGTCCCGGTTCTATTTTAGGACACTTTGGTGAGTTTTCTACCCACACTGCAGGTCCCCAAATGCCGCCATCTGGTGGGGGAACATGCCGCCTGCACCGGTTCTATTTTAAGTCACTTTGGTGAGTTTTCTGCCCACACTACGGCTCCCCAAATGCCGCCATCTGGTGGGGGAACATGCCGCCTGCACCGGTTCTATTTTAAGTCACTTTGGTGAGTTTTCTGCCCACACTACGGGTCCCCAAATGCCGCCATCTGGTGGGGGAACATGCCGCCTGCACCGGTTCTATTTTAAGTCACTTTGGTGAGTTTTCTGCCCACACTACGGCTCCCCAAATGCCGCCATCTGGTGGGGGAACATGCCGCCTGCACCGGTTCTATTTTAAGTCACTTTGGTGAGTTTTCTACCCACACTACGGGTCCCCAAATGCCGCCATCTGGTGGGGGAACATGCCGCCTGCACCGGTTCTATTTTAAGTCACTTTGGTGAGTTTTCTACCCACACTACGGGTCCCCAAATGCCGCCATCTGGTGGGGGAACATGCCGCCTGCACCGGTTCTATTTTAAGTCACTTTGGTGAGTTTTCTGCCCACACTACGGGTCCCCAAATGCCGCCATCTGGTGGGGGAACTGCCGCCTAGTCCCGGTTCTATTTTAGGTCACTTTTCTCACTTTCTGACCCACAAATAATGCCCCAAATGCCGCCGCCTGGTGGGGGGAACTGCCGCCTAGTCCCGGTTCTATTTTAGGTCACTTTTCTCACTTTCTTACCCACAAATAATGCCCCAAATGCCGCCGCCTGGTGGGGGGAACTGCCGCCTAGTCCCGGTTCTATTTTAGGTCACTTTTCTCACTTTCTGACCCACAAATAATGCCCCAAATGCCGCCGCCTGGTGGGGGGAACTGCCGCCTAGTCCCGGTTCTATTTTAGGTCACTTTCTCACTTTCTGACCCACAAATAATGCCCCAAATGCCGCCGCCTGGTGGGGGGAACTGCCGCCTAGTCCCGGTTCTATTTTAGGTCACTTTTCTCACTTTCTGACCCACAAATAATGCCCCAAATGCCGCCGCCTGGTGGGGGGAACTGCCGCCTAGTCCCGGTTCTATTTTAGGTCACTTTTCTCACTTTCTTACCCACAAATAATGCCCCAAATGCCGCCGCCTGGTGGGGGGAACTGCCGCCTAGTCCCGGTTCTATTTTAGGTCACTTTTCTCACTTTCTTACCCACAAATAATGCCCCAAATGCCGCCGCCTGGTGGGGGGAACTGCCGCCTAGTCCCGGTTCTATTTTAGGTCACTTTTCTCACTTTCTGACCCACAAATAATGCCCCAAATGCCGCCGCCTGGTGGGGGGAACTGCCGCCTAGTCCCGGTTCTATTTTAGGTCACTTTTCTCACTTTCTGACCCACAAATAATGCCCCAAATGCCGCCGCCTGGTGGGGGGAACTGCCGCCTAGTCCCGGTTCTATTTTAGGTCACTTTTCTCACTTTCTGACCCACAAATAATGCCCCAAATGCCGCCGCCTGGTGGGGGGAACTGCCGCCTAGTCCCGGTTCTATTTTAGGTCACTTTTCTCACTTTCTGACCCACAAATAATGCCCCAAATGCCGCCGCCTGGTGGGGGGAACTGCCGCCTAGTCCCGGTTCTATTTTAGGTCACTTTTCTCACTTTCTGACCCACAAATAATGCCCCAAATGCCGCCGCCTGGTGGGGGGAACTGCCGCCTAGTCCCGGTTCTATTTTAGGTCACTTTTCTCACTTTCTTACCCACAAATAATGCCCCAAATGCCGCCGCCTGGTGGGGGGAACTGCCGCCTAGTCCCGGTTCTATTTTAGGTCACTTTTCTCACTTTCTTACCCACAAATAATGCCCCAAATGCCGCCGCCTGGTGGGGGGAACTGCCGCCTAGTCCCGGTTCTATTTTAGGTCACTTTTCTCACTTTCTGACCCACAAATAATGCCCCAAATGCCGCCGCCTGGTGGGGGGAACTGCCGCCTAGTCCCGGTTCTATTTTAGGTCACTTTTCTCACTTTCTGACCCACAAATAATGCCCCAAATGCCGCCGCCTGGTGGGGGGAACTGCCGCCTAGTCCCGGTTCTATTTTAGGTCACTTTTCTCACTTTCTTACCCACAAATAATGCCCCAAATGCCGCCGCCTGGTGGGGGGAACTGCCGCCTAGTCCCGGTTCTATTTTAGGTCACTTTTCTCACTTTCTGACCCACAAATAATGCCCCAAATGCCGCCGCCTGGTGGGGGGAACTGCCTGCTAGTCCCGGTTCTATTTTAGGTCACTTTTCTCACTTTTCTACCCACAAATAATGGCAAAAAAAAATGCTTACAGCACCCAGTATTCCCAGGCGGTCTCCCATCCAAGTACTAACTGGGCCCGACCCTGCTTGGCTTCCGAGATCAGACGAGATCGGGCTCATTCAGGGTGGTGTGGCCGTAAGCGAGGGAAGCGCTTGTGAAATGCCCCAAAGTGTTGAAAATGTTCCCCAGGCCCCTGGTTCCCCATCCCCGCAGGAGGAGGCTCCCCAGGCCCCCTGGTTCCCCATCCCCGCAGGAGGAGGCTCCCCAGGCCCCCTGGTGCAGGAGGAGGCTCCCCAGGCCCCTGGTTCCCCATCCCCGCAGGAGGAGGCTCCCCAGGCCCCCTGGTTCCCCATCCCCGCAGGAGGAGGCTCCCCAGGCCCCATGGTTCCCCATCACCGCAGGAGGAGGCTCCCCAGGCCCCTGGTTCCCCATCCCCGCAGGAGGAGGCTCCCCAGGCCCCCTGGTTCCCCATCCCCGCAGGAGGAGGCTCCCCAGGCCCCATGGTTCCCCATCACCGCAGGAGGAGGCTCCCCAGGCCCCCTGGTTCCCCATCCCCGCAGGAGGAGGCTCCCCAGGCCCCCTGGTGCAGGAGGAGGCTCCCCAGGCCCCCTGGTTCCCCATCCCCGCAGGAGGAGGCTCCCCAGGCCCCCTGGTTCTCCATGCCCGCAGGAGGAGGCTCCCCAGGCCCCTGGTTCTCCATCCCCGCAGGAGGAGGCTCCCCAGGCCCCCTGGTTCTCCATCCCCGCAGGAGGAGGCTCCCCAGGCCCCCTGGTTCTCCATCCCCGCAGGAGGAGGCTCCCCAGGCCCCTGGTTCTCCATCCCCGCAGTAGGAGGCTCCCCAGGCCCCCTGGTTCTCCATCCCCGCAGGAGGAGGCTCCCCAGGCCCCCTGGTTCTCCATCCCCGCAGGAGGAGGCTCCCCAGGCCCCCTGGTTCTCCATCCCCGCAGGAGGAGGCTCCCCAGGCCCCTGGTTCTCCATGCCCGCAGGAGGAGGCTCCCCAGGCCCCCATGTTCTCCATGCCCGCAGGAGGAGGCTCCCCAGGCCCCTTGGTTCTCCATCCCCGCAGGAGGAGGCTCCCCAGGCCCCTGGTTCCCCATCCCCGCAGGAGGAGGCTCCCCAGGCCCCCTGGTTCTCCATGCCCGCAGGAGGAGGCTCCCCAGGCCCCCTGGTTCTCCATGCCCGCAGGAGGAGGCTCCCCAGGCCCCCTGGTTCTCCATGCCCGCAGGAGGAGGCTCCCCAGGCCCCCTGGTTCTCCATGCCCGCAGGAGGAGGCTCCCCAGGCCCCCTGGTTCTCCATCCCCGCAGGAGGAGGCTCCCCAGGCCCCCTGGTTCTCCATGACCGCAGGAGGAGGCTCCCCAGGCCCCCTGGTTCTCCATCCCCGCAGGAGGAGGCTCCCCAGGCCCCCTGGTTCCCCATCCCCGCAGGAGGAGGCTCCCCAGGCCCCCTGGTTCTCCATGCCCGCAGGAGGAGGCTCCCCAGGCCCCCTGGTTCCCCATCCCCGCAGGAGGAGGCTCCCCAGGCCCCTGGTTCTCCATCACCGCAGGAGGAGGCTCCCCAGGCCCCCTGGTTCTCCATGCCCGCGGGAGGAGGCTCCCCAGGCCCCCTGGTTGGGAGAGGGGGAAAAAGACCAAAGTGTTTAAAAATGCCCCAAAGTGTTGAAAATGTTCCCCAGGCCCCTGGTTCCCCATCCCCGCAGGAGGAGGCTCCCCAGGCCCCCTGGTTGGGAGAGGGGGAAAAAGAGCAAAGTGTTTAAAAATGCCCCAAAGTGTTGAAAATGTTCCCCAGGCCCCTGGTTCCCCATCCCCGCAGGAGGAGGCTCCCCAGGCCCCCTGGTTGGGAGAGGGGGAAAAAGAGCAAAGTGTTTAAAAATGCCCCAAAGTGTTGAAAATGTTCCCCAGGCCCCTGGTTCCCCATCCCCGCAGGAGGAGGCTCCCCAGGCCCCCTGGTTGGGAGAGGGGGGAAAAAGACCAAAGTGTTTAAAAATGCCCCAAAGTGTTGAAAATGTTCCCCAGGCCCCTGGTTCCCCATCCCCGCAGGAGGAGGCTC